>NC_090648.1:461250787-461550787 GCF_040937935.1 Hyperolius riggenbachi | reverse complement strand
ATCTCGAGAGGAGATATATTACGCATAATCAAGCGAGATGCAGAATGTTTTGCATCCTTTGTGTTAATATGATTGGTGTCCCCAAGGGGTCTGTGTTCTCTACGTTCAAATGAAATATACACTTTAAACGTAGCTCCACTTTCAAAATGAACAAACAGTTCCTGGGCAGCTATGCACTCTGTGGGAATTTTAGTATAGTGATGCCTTCTGAAAACTGAAGATAACTGAAGATCCTGACTTTGAGCAAACATGCAAAAAGCAATCCCTAACCTCAACCATGCCCAAACTGGTGAGGGTCCTACACCAGGAGAAAAGAGCGATATAAATGTTCTGTGTCTTGTCTATCCTCAGCATACAATGTTGTTCAGCATTTTTACTTAGATATTGGAAACAATTGAGCTAGGTATCCTGACCAATTAATATTTACATAATGTAAATCAGGGTAGACTCAGTTGCCCAGAGCCAAAGAATTACTTATACATGTGTCTGGGTATACTCCGTGGAGACCTCATTTGAGCTAAATAAGTTTGTCGTAATAGCAAGAAAACATATTTTCAAACGGAGAAAAGTGTAAAGTTGAAACCATTTAAAGAAAACCTGTAATGAAGAGGTAAATAATTAGCTACCGCGATCCTGCGTAGGGCTCAGGCGGAAATAGCTGGGCCCGATCATATACGTTCTACTGCGCAGGCGCGATCGTTTGCGCCTGTGCGGTAGAGCGGATCCGATTGGGTTTGGCCATTTCCGCCTTAGCCCACACGAAGAGCCGCTATTGTGCCTGCGCAGGATCACGGTAGGTAAATATTGCCTGCACCTGCGCACCCTTGCCAAGCCTTGTTCAGGGACTTTCGGGGGAGCCAGCGGTGGATTCCTCCAAGGATACAGAGGACGAGGAAGCCTCATTTGGACCCTGAGGCTTTCCCTCCCGAGGTAAGTATCCCCAGAGGGTTTTTTTTGTTACAGTGTCTCTTTAAGCTGATTTTCATTGGACAGTTGACTACATTAGGTGCCTGGTATCTTCACCCTGTTATTGTCTAGAGTTTAAGGGCAGGGGAGGCCTTAGGCATGTGCCATCTGTGCATGTGCACAGTGCCACCTTTCCTGAGGGGGGCCACGACAAGTCTGTGGGACGACCTGGTCACTTTGGCTGCTCACATCACTGCAGCACAGCAGGTCACAGTGACACAGCTCCTCGGTAGCCTCCTGGTCCGCTTGGTTATGTGGCTTTCACTCCCAGCCTTGCATTTGCACAGTAGCCCCCGCCTGGACTCAGTTGTGGACTTTAGTTTGGGGCACAGCAGCATAACAGTGCAGACCAGGAGGACACCGAGGGATCTGATAGATTGCTGGGGGCTGGAAGAAACCTAAGGTAAGTAAAAGAAAACTTATTTCCCTCACTTAAAGAGGAACTCCAGTGAAAATAATGTAGTAAAAAAAGTGCTTCATTTTTTACCAGAATTATGTATAAATGATTTAGTCACTGTTTGCTCATTGTAAAATCTTTCCTCTCCCCGATTTAGATTCTGACATTTATTACATGGTGACATTTTTACTGTGGGCAGGTTATGTAGCTGCTCCTAGCTGTTTTGGCTGTTAGAGACAGCTGTAAACAGCTAATTCCTGTCTGTGAACAGTGTTACATTGTGGCAGTTTGCCCAGAGTACCGCGGTACTCAGAGCTTCTTGTGGGAGGGATTTCAGCACAAAATCATTCATACAGCGCCCCCTGATGGTCTGTTTGTGAAAAGCATTATATTTATCATGTAAAAGGGGATATCAGCTACTGATTGGGATAAAGTTCAATTCTAGGTTGGAGTTTCTCTTTAACAGTTACTTTATGCTGGTAAGGGCATAGTTCTTCACCTAGTTTTCCTCATCTGTGCTGTTCTTGCTATGCCAAAATAACTGATACAATGTTGTATATTTTTATAGTATCATACATACAATTGTGTATATGTCTTTTACTAATGCAGCAAAAATGGCCATTGTCATTTCAACACACTTTTCTCATAAAGATCACATTTTTGCACAAATGAGAATAGTCACAAATTATATGGGTATGAGAAAACACATTTATGCCAAATGCAAGTCCATAAGAAAAGCTGAGAATATGGGCAAATTTGCACTTGCATTGAAGTCAATGAGCATGAGAGGATGCTTTTTCAAGAAAACTTTCATTTTTGCAAAAATGTGTGTCTTGAGACAATACATTATATTTTGGTGAACATATTGGCCTATACGATATTAACTTTTTTCATAACTCTTCTCCTAGGCGTTATTTTCACACCTTGCCAGTATAATGCGCTTAAAACCACCAGCAAGCAGGAAAATACGCAAAATAATTTTGAGAGTAACTTTTCCCTACTTTTTGATACTTTTTCAATATTAAGGGCTGAAAAGTTATTTTAAAGTGAAATGAGAAATTCTCTCCCAGGAGAAAACTCATGAGAAAAAGGTAATTGCATGTGGGCCATTGACTTAGCAAAAATGCTAATTTTGATGTGAAAATCACTTTGGTGAAACCTCGTGCTCATCCCTATAATTTGCTCGTTATAGTCTAAACTGCACTTCGTATAGCACCATAAAATATGACTGAAGTATATATGCAAATAACATCATTATAAGAAGAAAATAAAGATGATGATTAAGACAAAGATGATGATGTGAAGAGCATAAATGATGAAAACTATGATGCTAAAAATAGTGACAATGAGGATAATGATGTTGTTGATGATGATGAAGATGATGAAGAAGAAGAAGTAGACAAATCAGTAAGGCTTATTTTATATTGCAAATCACAATGCGATTCTGATCTGATTCTGATGTAATTTTCACTGGATGCTGGGAACACAAGGAGAAAAAATTCAGCATGCAGGACTTTTTAAAATCACATTGAAATTGCATTGGATAGGAATCAGGTGTAGTGTAAAAGAGCCCTAGCTTCTTATTTTAAAAGACTATTTTAGGACAACCTGAGTTCTATATAAGAAACCATTAAATGATGCAACCTGACTCATATTTTCTGTACATTGGCTCAGCCTTGGAGAGTGAGGTTTTTTTTAATGGTTTTTCTTTTCATACTGCCTATTATCTATTTCAGAGGAGCATACAATGATTCTTTTTTTTCTGTAAAATCATGGTATCAACAATTAGTGATGATCATAATCTGCTAATTACAATTAAGCAAAATTTTGTGATTTGGACTTTCAACTGATTTTGTGTAATCCTTTAGTAATTTTGCATAATTGTTGTGTAATTTCTTTCTGACTTTAGTGGTTAATAGCAAAACCCCCAATGCTATTGTCACTAAAATTGCTACGTATGTTAAGGGGAAGGGTGGGAACAAGGAAAAAGTTTATTCTTCAAAAACCTAGCAGTTTTTGAGAAAAATGGATTTTAAATATGCAAAGGAAAACATTTTTTTAAACTCAGATAATTACAGTTTAAAAAAACATTTTTCCTTTGCATGTTTAATATCGATTCTCTCAAAAACTACAAGGTGCTTTTGAAACATACATAGCAATTTTGGTGACAATAGCATGCATGGGGGCTGTGCTATGAACCGCTACAGTTGCCACAATATTAGATGAAAATTACACAAAATTGCAAATTTACAGTTTGGGATTACATTTACAAATTTCGCATTACAATTTTGCATCCCAATTGCAAATATGATGCAAAATTACAATTATTCGAAATGTGCGCTCACTACTATCAACAATTCATTAATGCTTGATTTGCAATGATTGCAGAAACATCTGAATTTGCAGGGTGGAATCTGACCCGGTGGACTGACTTTTATCCAATGCATGTGCTGATGTCTGAATTCTTATCTTATTTCTGAACTTATATGTGGCTGCTTTTGAACTTCCCAGATATATCAGTCTAAAAACACTGATAAGTTGCTTTTTTTTTAGATGTCTCAAAAATGGTGTTGAACTAAAAATAGAATACAACTGCAGTTTCATGGTATGACAGCGGAAGGATGCAAAATGTAGCGGACTATATTTAGATGTGTTAGAAGAGACTTAGGATGATCTAAAGTTAATGACAGTTCCAATGAAGTACATATTTGTTTAAGCACAGACTGAAATCAGAACCTAAGAAGAGGTTAATGACAAGAAACATATCTCCTACGTCCCCAAGAGAGGCTCGAAATTCCCCGGAGAGCTTAATTCTGGGTCTGAAAGAAAAATATGCTATATGTGTCCTTCAATGAAATGTTCCCTTGCATGCTAAAGAAAGATATGGACTACATCCTCATGGCATTTCAAACATATTCTTTGGTAATTAAATAAGTTATACGTATTCTCAAGAGAGATATATGTGGCCTCCATAACAGTGATATTTTCTGAAACGTCAGGAGAATTATGTTTCCCATCAGTTCTGTAATCTCAAAGGGCATACATCATACATAGTACATAATACAAATGAGATAAAGCATGCTTTGCATTTGAGGATATGACATCAGCTAGCGGTTTGTGTTCTGTTTCTTGAAATGAGATACAGGCAGTCCCCGATTAACAAACAAGATAGGGACTGTAGGTTCGTTCTTAACCTGAATCTGTTCTTAAATCAGAACATTGTGCCATCTCTGTCCCCTGTACCTCCTCTTTGCCCCCCTGTGCCTCCAGTGTCCCCCTCTGTGTTACCTCTGCACTTGCTTGTATAAGTTTAAAAGCCATTTTTTCTTTGAATTTTTTAAAATCGATTTTCTCAAAAACTACAAGTCCAATTTGAAACATTTTTTTACTTGCTCCCATGGAAACACAGAATCCATGCCGTTTGTATCGGTGGATCATTCGTAAGTCGGGCGTTAGTAAGTCAGGGACTACCTGTATACAATTTAAAACATTTAAAACAAATGAATTATTCCTGGACAATGCACTGTGAGGATTACACTCTGCCCGCCCTCTAGTGTTTGAACTTTGGCTTGTCACATGACAGGAAGACAAGAGGACACATGGAGGAAGAGACCCACCAGAAGAATTGAAAGCATCGCAAACACGGTGAATCCAGTGCAGGAGACTTGGGCGAAGCCGGCACCACCATAGGCCGTAATGGGTATTATGGCTATGGCGGCGCACAGGGAGTAACTTCGGCGCCATCAGAAGACGGAGCTGAAGTTACTTTTAAAACACAATAATTCGGCCTCCAGCAATTGCTGGAAGCCGAATGATTTCATTCCCACCATCCATGGCGGCCTGGAGGGGAAATAGTATTTAACACGGCCGGGAACTTGTGCAGCAGCAGGATCAGCCATACCAGCTGTATCCTGCTCCAAGTCTCCCGCGCCGATTCCTCTCCCGCGCCCAAGTCTACCGGGCCGATTTCTCTCGTACGCAAAGCATCGGACCTGGGAGGACCTGCCAGTGGACAGGTGAAAGGACTGCTGCTATTCTGCATCGGTCATTGCTGTATCGAATGCTGCTAGTGATGTTGTCCCAACCCGCCTGTGATCGAGCAAAATTTTCCCTATGTTCGGATTGACCGAAATGATCAATTGTGGATGGAAACCGATTTATCGGGCAACGTTTGCATTTCACAGCAGAATCGATCACAGTGATCAAATATGCTGTATATCGATGTTAAAATCAAATTGTGTATGGCCTGCATTATACTAGAAAAACAAGGTTGCAGTGCCAGTGATCTATGACCAGTTTGCTTTCCTGATACGGGTGGATGACGGTATTGACCAGATTCGGGACAAGGTTCTTCAGCACCAAAGGCTGAGACACCAAAGTGCACCCCTCCATCCCTCCCACCCCAGCCATCACACACTGATTACTATTAGACTAAGAGCCCCCAACGCCTTAATTTTTAGTTATCTGGCTTGCAGTCACTGCCATGTATCCCCTTTTCTTATTTCTCTCTTCTTCAAACACAATAGGGGAATGATAGCTAAATGACATTTGCACCCCCTCCTACACTGCGCCCTGAGGCTGGAGCCTCTCTCGCCTCGGCCCCGCCCCTGGTATTGACTGTAGCCAGGTGCTCTTCCATAAGACTTTTAGAAAATTATATTATATCACTCTGTTGAGGGATTGGGACAAGTGATTGCAAGTGATCTCCTAAACAGAAGTGGTAAGTGGGAGTGCCTTAACATTATTAGCCCAGTGGCCACACACCTTACAATTTTTATATTTCTTTTCAATTCAAGATTAGCAATCATTTTTTCAGATTGATTGATTTGAAAAATCAGATTAATGTACCACACATCTGTGTTAAAGTTTTCCAGAATTATGAAAAAAAAAATGATTGAAAACTCTGAAGAAATTGCTTGCATCTCTACATTACAAAATTGACAATCTACCACACACCATGCAATCTTTCAAAAAATGTATCAGAAATTTCCTGATCAAGAAAAATAAAAAAAAACAAAACATGAAATTTAATAGGAATTTTAACTCAAATGAAAAAAAAAAAAAGGTTTTGATTTTTCTGTAAAAACAATAGTTTTTATGGAATTGCTGTTTAACCACTTAAGTCTATCTGGACAGATATATCCGTCCAGATAGACTGAGCTGCTGCCGCTGCGCTGGGCGTGCTCCCGCCGCATTCCGATAGCCCAAGGATCAATGAATGGGAACACAGTTTCTTGTCCTTCTAATGCTTCCTGGAAGCGAGAAATTTCGCTTCCAGGACTTTTGACTGTGGTCATCTTGTGGCCAAATAGTAAATCTACACCCACAAGCATTTTCTATTAAACAAACACATAATATTACATTTAAAATTAACCGTTTACCTCCCACACCAAAAATTACCCAAATAACATTTTTTATTAAAAAAACAAAAACATTACAATAAAAAAACAAAAACCCAACATAAATAGTTACCTTAGGGTCTGAACTTTTTGAATATACATGTCAAGAGAGTATATTACTATATTTTTTTAAATTATAAGCTTGTAAATAGTGATGGACGCAATTTGAAAAAAATGCACCTTTATTTCCAAATAAAATATCGGCGCCATAAATTGTGATAGGGACATAATTTAAATGGTGTAATAACCGGGACAAATGGGCAAATAAAATACATGGGTTTTAATTATGGTAGCATGTATTAATTTCAAACTATAGTGGCCAAAAACTGAGAAATAATGATTTTTTTTCCATTTCTTTCTTAATCTTCCTGTTAAAATGGATTTAGAATAAAATATATCTTAGCAAAATGTATCACACAAAGAAAGCCTAAATGGTGGCGGAAAAAACAAGTTATAGATCATTTCAGTGTGATAAGTAGTGATAAAGTTATTGGCGAATAAATGGGAGGTGAAAGTTGCTCGGATGCATAAGGTGAAACAACACTGTAGGCTGAAGTGGATAATCTTATAATTTTATTGCATTGTGTGTGGTCACCTCAAGTCTGTCAGAAAAAGAAGTGTAATAGCAAGAATGTAGCATTAACACAGCATTACTAGAGTCACCATGATGCATTGCCAAAAGGTAAGGAGTCTCCTCTTTACTGTGCCTGCCAGAAGCCCCCCCCCCTAGCATCAGAATACATTTGTGTGGCGCTTGATCATCAGGCGTCTAATAGATGCCTGTATTATTTATGGGTAATTGGGCACCCAAGTGGTGATTTGGGCTCCAGATGCAGCTAGTAGCCTATTGGCTACTACATAATAATTAATGGTTGTAGCTGTTAGTAGACAATCGGCTACAACAATAAGTACTATCTATATACCACAACTATAAGTGCCCATATAACTGATAGTTGTAGCCAATTGTCTACTACCAGCTACAACCATTAACCTGATAGCGGTGGGCACTGGTGTGACAGCCAGCCTATTGGGCCAATCAAAGTGCGGGTACTTGTCCTACAAAGTCACTGGACCTGACAGGATCCAGAGTGGGACAATTGAAGCAGCTGTTAGTTTTGAGGGAAGTGCGAGTAAGTTAGTAGTGCATGCTACAGCAGTAGCTTGCCTACTTTGAAAATTTGACTTGCTCTGCCACACTAAGCTGGGCTGCTTGAGCAGTGTAGCTTAGTGAATCAACACCTAATGATTTGTCTGTGAGGCAGATGTAGCCATAAAAAGAGCCACATCTGGCTCTAGAGCCATAGGTTCCCTACCCCTGCTCTATAGGCTCCCAGCGCGCATTACGTGACTCTAGGAGCTGGAGGGATGCTAGCGCTCACCATGTGAGTAAAGAGGAGATAAGCAGTCGTGGCGGCCGGCGGAGGAACAGATAATATCCGCTTCTGCTGCGGCCCGCTCTACAATTGCTATTATAGAACGGGTGATCCTGCTGGTGCTAGAGGGAGGGTGGTGTTGGGCCCATCTAAAAGTTTTGCAGGGGGGCCCAGTTATATCTAGTTATGCCCCTGGAGGTGAGGTTAGGTTTAGGTATCAGTTGGGGAGGTTAAGGGCACTTATGGGGCGGCTAGGGTATTAGGTTGGGGGGTTGAGGTTAGGCACTTATGGGGAGAGGGCTTATTGGGGTATTATGCATTAGGTAGGGTGGATTCTTTTTATTCTTTTTAGGCACTTATGGGGAGGTTAGGATTAGGCATTAGGTGGGGAGGTTAAGGTTAAACCGGGGGGCTAGGGTTAGGCATTTAGGCATTAGATGGTGGCGGTTAGGCACTTACGGGGATGGGGGTGTTAGGCATAAGGTAGGAGGGATTCTTTTTAGGCACTTACAGTATGGGGATGTTAGGCATTAGGTGGGGGGCTAGGGTTAGGGACTTACAGCAGGGCCTTCAAGTGAGAGTGGGTGCCAGATAGAGCATAGTAAAATATTGGTAATCTAAATTAGTGATAGTGGCACCACCTGGTGCCCAACTCATGCAGCACCGTCCCAATACTTACTCTCTAGTCTCTGTAGGTGACAATCACAGTGCGTGTGTACAAAACTTTAGCCACCATTCAGCCCTATAATATTTACACTTTCTATTTTGCATAGAATAATGTTAATCATCCTAAAGTGGAAGTGATACTTTACGCAGCCTCAAGAGAGACCCATAACCTTCTGATGGCTACAGCAGAATTAATGTGCAGACATATGTTTCTATGTCCACTGAGAAAGCAAGGCCATAGAAAGAGTCCTTCAGTTCATCTGTACACCGTGCAGGTGATTATCATATTGACATTGATTCATCGCTATGCCTCCACATGGTGTCAATTGTTCCCATGCAAATATTCCTCCCAGTAATACTGACATTTCTATCTATTTGCAGATTGTACTTATTTAATCATTTGCTATTTGTTAAGCCTGACTTCTAATCAAATTTTTTTTTTTGGGTCAATATTTGGCTAATATATACAGTATATATTTTTTGCGAACGTTAATTAGCTACAGTATGTGTAGTAAAGAGTAACTCCGAATTCAAAATATTCACATTTTGTTGCTTTCCAGCCTACAATAAAATAAAATAAATCAAACACACAAAAAATGGTTAATTACAGCCTAAAAGGACAGGTTTGTGAGGTGTAAAAAAAAATAAGATCTAATTACCTTGGGCTCCCTCCAGCCCCTGGAAGCCTTTCTGTCCCTTGGCGCAGCTCCGGTATCCTGGGAACGCTCCATTGCAGATGCTGTCCTCACCAGGTTGGCATCTTTTGCGCCTGCGAGAGCACGTGGCTGTGCCGCTCGTGATTGTGCTCACATGGCTTGGAGCATACTGCACCTGCGCAAAACGCTCCAGGCCATGTGAACGCAATTGCGAGCTGTGCAGATGCCGACCTGCCGAGGTCGGCATCTGCAACAGAGGGGACAACGTAGTTGCGCCGGGGGACAGATATGCTACCAGGGGCTGGAGGGAGCCCGAGGTAAGTAGATCTTATTTTTTTTTACACCTCGCACCTGTCCTTTAAAGAGCAACCGATGCAGATTCGGGGGGTGGGGCATATGAGACACAGAGGTATGTTCCCAGAGGTATGTGTCACTTAAAGTAGCATGCCTGTATGCTTAATTAGCAAAGTATAAACTCAATTCAGGCATACTTTAACCACTTAAGGCCCGGGCTTGTTTGCGCAGATCTGTGCTGCGTGAGCTCTCCAGCCCGCAGCACAGATCAGCAAGCAGCCAGGGCGACCAGACTTACTCCCTTTTTTCCCCACTAGGGGGATGTCCTGCTGGGGGGTCAGATTGCTGCCGGCTATTTTCGTTCAGCGGGGGGGCTCCTCAAAGCCCCCCTCTGCAGTGATTTTCCGCCTCCTTCATATGGGCGGCACAGGACGGCGATCCATCCTGCGCCACCTCTGATAGGCTTCAGCCTATCAGATGCCAGCGATCCCTGGCCAATCAGAGGCCGGGGATTGCCGATCTCCTTTACGGCGCTGCTGTGCACCATATGATGTAAGCAGTGGGGATTTCTTCCCCGCGTGTTTACATTTAGCCTGCGAGCCGCGATCGGAGGCTCGCAGGCTGTTCACGGAGACACCCTCCGTGAACTTACATGAAACGGAAACACCACTGTGACATGCGTCTGCCTATCGGCTGACGTTGGTCGTTAAGTGGTTAAGTCTGAGTTTTGTGCGGTCAGCTGTGCGGTCAAATTTGCTTCTTCTCCTTGATAACTTCTTGGCAGAGGCCAACAGGTATTCCTCAAGAATTAGTATTTTGTCCATCAATATTTTTTTCCTTTTATCCAGAGAAGTGACCCTGTCCCTGCTGCAAAGAAAAACCCCTCACAACTCACTGGTACCACCTCCATGCTTTACTGCAAGTATGGGGTGCTTTATTCAGCAGCTTTGGCTTTCTGCAAGGTGTGTACAGTTATTTATTACAGCTAAGTGAGACTATCTGTCCTTAACCACCCTGGCGTTCTGATTAAATCGCCAGGGTGGCTGCGGGAGGGTTTTTTTTAAATAAAAAAAAAACTATTTCATGCAGCCAACTGAAAGTTGGCTGCATGAAAGCCCACTAGAGGGCGCTCCGGAGGCGATCTTCCGATCGCCTCCGGCGCCCAGAATAAACAAGGAAGGCCGCAATGAGCGGCCTTCCTTGTTTTGCTTATATCGTCGCCATAGCGACAAGCGGAGTGACGTCATCGACGTCAGCCGACGTCCTGACGTCAGCCGCCTCCGATCCAGCCCTTAGCGCTGGCCGGAACTTTTTGTTCCGGCTACGCTGGGCTCAGGCGGCTAGGGGGGCCCTCTTTCGCCGCTGCTCGCGGCGAATCGCCGCAGAGCGGCGGCGATCAGGCAGCACACGCGGCTGGCAAAGTGCCGGCTGCGTGTGCTGCTTTTTATTTCGTTAAAATCGGCCCAGCAGGGCCTGAGCGGCAGCCGCTGGCGGTGTTGGACGAGCTGAGCTCGTCCAGACCGCTCAGCTGGTTAAAGGGGCACTATGGTGAAAAATTGTGAAATTGAAAATATGTACAAACATAGACAAATAAGAAGAACGTTTTTTCCAGAGTAAAATGAGCCATAAATTACTTTTCTCCTATGTTGCTGTCACTTACAGTAGGTAGTAGAAATCTGACAGAAGCGACAGGTTTTGGACTAGTCCATCTCTTCATAGGAGTATTCTCAGGGATTTATTTATTTTCAAAAGTACTTAGTGAATGGCAGTTGCTCTGTCCAACTGCCAAAAAACTGTGTAGCGAGAAGGGAAGCTGGCTAGCTTCATTGTTTAAATGCTTTTTAGGGAATATTTTTATAAAGAATAAAACCCTTGCTGAGAATCCCCTATGAAGAGATGGACTAGTCCAAAACCTGTCGCTTCTGTCAGATTTCTACTATCTACTGTAAGTGACAGCAGCATAGGAGAAAAGTAATTTATGGCTCATTTTACTCTGGAAAAAACCTACTTCTTATTTGACTATGTTTGCACATATTTTAAATTGTTTTGCCATAGTGCCCCTTTAAAGTCCCCCCCCTCCCTCCATATACGCTTGATACTGTTTAATAGTTGATGCTGTGACTAAGTCAAAGCACCATTCTCCCCCCTCTAGTGCCCCCTGTAGAGCCCATTCTGCTCAGTCATAATCTTTGACTGAGCACAACGTTGAATATGGGCAGGGAGGAAGTGGCAGTTCTTCCTCCCCTCTGCCCTTTCCTAATTCCGCTCCCTCCACTCGCCACTATAGTTCCGCATTTGATATACTGCACATAGCACGCAGGGGAGCTGCGCTGTCTGCGGGCTTGTGGTATTTGAGGTTGGATATCCTTCCGACCTCATTTAACACAAGACCGCACACAGTGCAGCTCCCCTGTGCACTGTGTGCAGTGTATCAAATGCGGATTTATAGCAGTGAGTGGAGGGGGCGGGACTAAGGACGGGCAGAGGGGAGGAAGAAATGCCACCTCCTCCTCGACCATATTTGACAGCAGAACAGGGCCACAGGGGGCACTGGGTGGGGGGGGGGGGGGGGCTTTGGATGGTGCTGTGTGCTAGTCACAGCACCAGTAATAAAACAATATTAAACGTATTGGAGGGGAGGGGATCAGGTCAAGGGTACTTTAACAGCTTCTGGACCTTCACGATTAAAATGTATGCCCGGTTTATGTCCCGTTATTCCTGACAAAGCATAGATTTCAATCTTCCGCTGCGTATGCTGCTCTCATCGTTCCTGCCGATGTCTGCATCACTGCAACCACTCACTTTGCTGTTACACTGACAGCAGAGCTTCCGTGTCTCAGTCAGGAGTCAATTTCATTGGCTCACAGCAATCACAGCAATCACGGCTCTTAATTCATTAGCAGCTTCAATAGAGTTATCTCGTTTGAGATCAGTGCAACCTTAGTTGGCACAACTTGTGCTGTAAATTCTTGGAATGGTTTGAGGTCTCTCTCTTAGCAGAAAATATAGAAACTGAAAGCAGAAGTCCTTTGTTATTATCTCACACTGCCCCTAGTGACAATTGGCCATAAATACACATTACAGCAGTAATAATTAAAAGCAAGTACATATAACAAATAAGAAATAAAAAATGTGCTAAAAATAAATTGGCATGGAGCACTCGCACGCCTCTAATAAATTGGCTGCTAAACGGTTAAAAGGGCAGTTCGAGTCTGCAAGAGGTACATTACAAATGAAGTGAGACAGATATAGAGGCTGCTATATGTATTGTTTTTAAACAATGCTAATTACCTGGCTTTCCTGCTGATCATCTGCCTCTAATCTTTTTAGCCATAGACCTTGAACAAGCATGCAGATCAGATGTTTGACTGAAGTATGACTGGATTTTCCACATGCTCGTTTCCAGTGGGTGATTCAGACACTACTTATGCAAGAAAGAACAGCAAGACGCCAGGCAACTTGTATTGTTTAAAAGGTAATAAATATGGCAGCCTCCATAAATCCCTCACTTCAGTTGTCCTTTAAAGAGAATCTGTACTCTAATATTCTTACACTAAAAAGCATACCATTCTATTCCTTATTTTCTCCTGTGCCCCTCCGTGCTGTTTCTGTCACTCCCTGCTGCAATCCTGGCTTGTCATTAACAGTTTTAGGCAGTGTTTACAAACAAACTAACCAGCTTGTAATAGGCTCACATAAACAGAGTGTGTGAGTCATACAGAGTGTGCAGGGGGCCTGCAGAGGGTGTGTATCGCTTCTACCAATTACAAGCAGCCCTGCACATTCCACACATTCAAGCCTTAGCCCGACAGACACGACAGAGGAAAAGGAGATACGATTTATTACAGAGACAGTGCAATTAGGAAAGGCTGCAGTAAGCCAGAGTACATTAGAACAGGCATAGGAACTTATAGGATAGAAGAACTAAAGGTGGCCATACACTGGTCGATGTGCCATTAGATCGACCAGCTGACAGATCCCTATCTGATCGAATCTGATCAGATAGGGATCGTATGGCTGCCTTTACTGCAAACAGATTGTGAATCGATTTCAGCCTTAAACCGATCACAATCTGTTCAGCTGCTCCTGCCGCCTGTCCCCCCCCCCCCCCTGTATACATTACCTGAGGCTGGCTCCCGGGCGTCTTCTCCGCACTGCACCGCACCGCTGTTCTTGCTCCATCCCGGCGCTTCCTGTGTTACTCCGTGACCAGGAAGTTCAAATAGAGCGCCCTCTATTTCAACTTCCTGGTCACCGGAGTGACACAGGAAGTATAAGCGTACACTGGGACATGCGGAAATGCGGTGCAGCGAGGAGAAGAGGACCCCGGAGCCAGCTTCAGGTAATGTATACATGCTCGGATCGGGCCCGAATCGTACGCCGCAAGCGACGCGCTCCTACCGCCGGGCGATCGAGGGTAATTTCCCGCACGGCGCGATCGACGGACCGATCCGATTTCGGGAGGAAATCGGATCGGCGGGTGCGTTTAGCGCAAGCGATTGGCAGCAGATCCGATCCCAGGATCGGATCTGCTGTCGAAACGGCCGTGAATCGAGCCAGTGTATGGCCTGCTTAAGGCTGAAAATTTTGTTACAGAGTCTATTTAATACATTTGTCATTTAGCCTCAGAATTTTCAAGATGCTTTTTGACATCAAGTTCCATCAAGGCTTATTGTTGCCTTTCTTGAGGAATTTTTTATTGCAATCCTCCCATCCAAAAGATTTTGCTGTCACATGCACACTCTGTGCCATATTTTGTAACTGCTTCAAAATTGCTGTAGGCCTCTTGGTGGCATCTCTGGTCTAGTAGTAACACTTTCTAGTTCTTGATTAAAGACTTAACTATGCTCCTGGGGATTAATAACGCTTTTGAAACATTATTGTATCCACCTTCTGACCTGTTCCTGTTTACAACTTTATGTCTGATACTTTCTGCAGTGCCTTGCCACCTGAAGTTGACGGTTTGCTTTCATTTGAACTGGCAGTGGCAGTATTTTGAAAGCAAATTTGAAGCGAAAATAAATGTATGAGATAATGAATTGTATGTGTAGTACAGATTTAACAAACAGAACATAAGCAGCAAATAAAAGTGTCTTGTGTTGTTTTCCAGTACAGGAAGAGCTAAAAAAAACTTCAGTTATCTATGAAAAAGAGCTTTTCTGAGCTATTAAACCAACTTGGCTGAACTCAGTCGTGTTTTCTAAATAGCTTAAAGAGAAACTCCGACCAAGAATTGAACTTTATCCCAATCAGTAGCTGATACCCCCTTTTACATGAGAAATCTATTCATTTTCACAAGCAGACCATCAGGAGGCGCTGTATGGCTGATATTGTGGTGAAAGCCCTCCCACAAAGAAATTCTGAGTACGTACTCTTGGCAGTTTCCTGTCTGTGAACCTTGCTGCATTGTGGGAAATAGCTGTTTCAAACTGCCAAAAAAAGCAAGCAGCAGCTACATCATCTGCGAACAGTAAAAATGTCACCATGTAATAAATGTCAGAATGTAAATCAGGGATTTAAAAGATTTTACAATGGGCAAACACTGACTAAATCATTTATACATAATTATGGTAAAAATGAAGCACTTTTTTATTACATTATTTTCACTGGAGTTCCTCTAAAAACAGTCAAGAAACAGTGAGAGACAGCTTGAGATAAGGTTTTACTGCAGGAAAGTTCAAGGGATGATTAATTCAGCATATCTCACCTACTCTTGGTTTCCTTCACTGCCTTTTCCGCCCTGTCAGCTCTCCCGTTCCACCACCATGTCTGCTCGTATGTGCCGGCACTTTCACTGCTACGGTGCTGGTCTGGAAGTAACCCTGACCCGGAAGTATTTCCGGGTTACTTCCAGGTAACCCGACTTTGTAGAGTTGATATAGGGTTCCAACCAATGATCCTAGTCGCACCCTTTGTGGCTTTAGCCCTGAAGTGCTTTGAGTCCGCCAGGAGAGAATGTGATATAAATGTTCTGTCTTGTCATACCTTATTTATATGGTTTTGAATAGTAAAGAGCAATTATTTAGTTTTAGGCATAGTTTCGAAGGAGGAGTGGGTGAAAAACAGCTAAAAAAACATTATTTTGTGTAAAATAAATGTGTTCTATATTGTGGTCCCTTAGGTGTAAAACCATCCCTTACACTCTTTTTTTTTAAAACCATTTTAAAGAGAGTCTGAAGCAAGAATAAATCTCGCTTCAGACCTCATAGATAGCAGGGGCACGTGTGCCCCTGCTAAAACGCCGCTATCCCGCGGCTAAACGGGGGTCCCTGACCCCCCAAATCCGCTCCGTACAGCGGGGGAGCGCTTCCTGGTTGGGGCAGGGCTAACCGCCGCAGCCCTGCCCCACGCGCGTCTGTCAGCGCGTATCTCCACCTCTCCCCCGCCCCTCTCAGTCTTCCTTCACTGAGAGGGGCGGGGGAGAGGCGGCGATGCGCCGCTGACAGACGCGACTGGAGGCAGGGCTGCAGCCGTTAGCCCTGCCTCCAGGAAGCCATAAATCACGACCAAATCTGCGACCAAGTGTTTCAGTGGTCGCTTTGGGGGTGAAGGGACCCCCGTTAAGCCACGCTATAGCGGCGGTTTAGCAGGGGCACACATGCCCCTGCTAACTATGAGCTCTGAAGCAAGATTTATTCTCGCTTCAGAGTCTCTTTAATTGTTTTATTATGCTTAGAGCTTCCAAGTGTTCATATTTATTCTTGTCAAAATTATGGACTTATATTCAGGGAAAGCAAAGAGCAGTAAAATACAGTAAATGCCGTTTTCCCCCTTGGTGATACGGCACACTATAGATCTTGCATCAAATTACCTTTCTAACTATTTGGTATTGCATCAAACACGGAGTACGTATAACACTGCATAAGAAGATTTAGTGACACGATCAATAGTGTCAAGGTATAAACAATTTTTCCTTGCCTTGGCTAAATAAAGATATTTATAGTTGCAACGTAAAGTCTATCTGGGCAATAGTCATAAAACACATTTTTACAAAATGGATACAAACAAAATGTTTTGCTTGACTCTATTCCATTTTGAAAAGTACAAATCAATAATCTAGAGCTTTCTGCAATGTAACACATGACTTTTTAACTAAGATGATCAACTTGTCAAGAAACAAACAAACGTGCAAGTCAGCCGCCAGCAACAGCTGGCAGCTGAATTGCATCTTACCCCCGAGTCCATGGCGGACTGGAGGGGGAATAGTAAAGTACGCCGCTGGGACATATACATTAGCAGGGTGAGCCTCTTTTTTGGCTTCACCCTGCTACCAAATTTACCGGTGCTGTTTTGCATGTATTTGTTCATGTAAGCCAGGCAATACTATGCATTGCAGTTTGGCATGAGCAGCTTAACCTGTTGCCGAATGCTCCACGCCAATTGGCGTGAGCAGAGCGGCAGCTCCAGGACCGCTCTACGCCCATTGGCATGAACGGCTGTCTATGGGGCTAGCAGGAGATAGCGTGCAGGCTGCGCGTGCATCTCCTGCTCGGGGGCAGAGCTCCGTCCCGTGTTCAGTCTCCGAGCACCGTCTCATTACTTTGTACAGCGCTGCGATCTACAGCAGCGCTGTACTGGGGACAGCCGTGTGACACGGTGACACGGCTGTCCCCCTGGGAAGCAATCCGCTGTGATAGGCTGAAGCCTATCACAGCCGATCGTGCTGATAGGCTGGCGAGGAGAGGGAGGGAGGGTTATAAAGTTAATAAAAAAAAGCAGGCTTTTATTGAAAAATAATGCAAATAAATATATAAAAAGAAAAACACTGGGGGGGGGGGGACACTGGTTGGGGGTCAGACCCCACCAACAGAGAGCTCTGTTGGTGTGGAGAAAAGGGGGGGGGAATCACTTGTGTGCTGTGTTGTACGACCCTGCAGCTTGGCCTTAAAGCTGCAGTGGCCTATTTAACTAAAAATGGCCTGGTCACTAAGGGGGGTTAGGTTAACACTGCGGTCCTCAAGTGGTTAAAGAGTGATTGTCAGCCACAAAATCAAGTTCCATTTACCCACTACACTGAGTTCATCATGCAGCCTGGAACTTCACCCTGCATTGCAAGCACTCCAATCTAATCAGGAATGTTTCTGCTTTCTCAGACAGACTGGCTCTATTTGGTTCATTGTCGACAAGAAGGAAGCTTGCCATCTCCACTCCCACATTCCTGCACCTCACTAATTGGCTGAGGGCAGTTCAGTGTGACACAAGGCTGAAATCTGATCTTGCTGTGCATGGTTACAAAGCAAGCTCCCCCCTCCATTCAGAATAAGATCTCCCTGGCTGTAAACTACTTTACACTGCGAGGCAGAGAGAAATAAACACAGGATAAGGCACACAGAGCTGCAGCTGATAATTATTTACACACATTTGAAGCTATATTCCTGCTTTCTATCACTCTGAACACATTTTGCTCACAGTATTTCAGCACAGTCCTCCATAGTAATTTCCACAGTTAAAACTAATCTCTGTAAATGTCATATTTTCTTCAAATAAAACATGAAATGATGAAAAAAAGCCTTTGTATCGCTGTTTGCTAGTAATTGCTGGAAATATATGTGGCATTTAAAAATTTTAGTTAACTTTGATAATTGTCCTTTAAAGTGAATGGGAACCGCATTTAAAAAAAATGAAGCAAATACTTACCTAAGGAGAGGGAAGGCTCTGGGTTGTATAGAGTCTTCCGTCTCCTCTCTTGGTGCTCTCTATCCTGTGCTGGCTCCCCTGTTTCAATCCCCCACCGAAAGGGTATTTGGAAGTCTTCGGGAGCCGTGTCCTCCCAAAGACGTGCGGCTCCATACTGCACAGGCGTGAGCGTGCAAGAGCGTGCAGGTGCAGTACAGGGCCGCACTTCTTCAGGAGGACTCGGGCTCCCTGAAGACTTCTGAAGCCTCCTTCGGCCGGGTAAAGCAGTATTTGACTAAATTAGTCAAATACTGCTACCGGGCGAGCCAGCACTGGAAAGAGGGGACCAGGAGAGGAGCCGGAAGGCTCTATAGGACCCAGAGCCTTCCCTCTCCTTGGTTAAGTATCTGTCTCATTTTTTAAAATACGGTTCCCATTCACTTTAAGGAAACAGATAGAAAAACCCATCCACACAAACACAGAGCATAATTTCTAAATGTATAGCCCTTCGAGGTTCAAATTCTATTGTTTTATATTGGAGCAAAACGGTTTCTCATCCAACACATTGGATCTGCTTACAATTCATCCAGGAGCGATTCATTTAAAAACAATAAAATTTAAATGAGTCATGGGCTTTTAAATCACTTTCTATAACTTGTTTTAACCTGCCTGGCGTTCTATTAAGATCGCCAGGCAGGCTGCGGGAGGTTTTTTTTTTAATAAAAAAAAAACTATTTCATGCAGCCAACTGAAAGTTGGCTGCATGAAAGCCCACTAGAGGGCGCTCCGGAGGCGTTCTTCCGATCGCCTCCGGCGCCCAGAATAAACAAGGAAGGCCGCAATGAGCGGCCTTCCTTGTTTTGCTTACATCGTCGCCATAGCGACAAGCGGAGTGACGTCATCGACGTCAGCCGACGTCCTGACGTCAGCCGCCTCCGATCCAGCCCTTAGCGCTGGCCGGAACTTTTTGTTCCGGCTACGCTGGGCTTAGGCGGCTGGGGGGACCCTCTTTCGCCGCTGCTCGCGGCGGATCGCCGCAGAGCGGCAGCGATCAGGCAGCACACGCGGCTGGCAAAGTGCCGGCTGCGTGTGCTGCTTTTTATTTGAGCCAAATCGGCCCAGCAGGGCCTGAGCGGCAGGCTCCGGCGGTACTGGACGAGCTGAGCTCGTCCAGACCGCCCAGCAGGTTAATAATTAATTTCCAAAAGACAAGAACAATGTCATCTTCATTATTTTTTCACTGTCATAACTCATGGCGGATGCTGGGGAACAGGCGATGTCCGGATATATAAAAATAAGCCAGCGTTTCACATATAATTAATGTCATGCCAGAACCATCCTATTAAATCAATTGCATGTAATTATATGGGCGATTTTTACTTTGGGAAATATCAAAGTTTAATAAATAGATAATTAAATACTCGGCACAAAGAGCAGGACATCGCTGTGTAAACTATTAATGATACTCTCTTGGTTAAGCAGCGCTGATCGGAGCTCTTACATGTTTAATTTCCAAATGGGCTTCATGAGCTGAAATGTCATCTCAGATAAAAGATGTTAATATTCATTTATATGTCTTCTGTGATCTGATCTCACATCGTCTGGTTGTCATTTCCATAAGAGTAACGGTTTCATTTTCATATATTTAAAGAGAATCTGTACTCTCAAATTCTTACAATAAAAAACATACCATTCTATTCTGCCACTCCCTGCTGCAATTCTGGCTTGTAATTGCCAGTTTTAGACAGTGTTTACAAACAAAAGACATGGCTGTTACCAGCTTGTGATAGGCTGTGGAGAGAGTGTGTATAGCTTCTGCCAATAACAGCAGACAGCACATTCCTGCCTGAGCCCGACAGAGCCGACAGAAGAGAGAAGATTAGATTGTATAACAAAGATAACACAGCCACTGTGCAATTAGAAAAGGCTGCAGTAAGCCAGACCACATTTGAACAGGAATAGGAACTTATAGGATAGAAGAAATAAGGCTGAACATTTTGTTACAGAGTCTCTTTAAGTCTGTCTGCTTATCCGTCTACCTGCCTATCTATCTATCTATCTATCTATCTATCTATCTATCTATCTATCTATCTATCTATCTATCTATCTGTCTTTTTAATGATGGTACACACTTTCAACTTAAAGCCAGTGGTATAACTACAAATATCTATGTAGAAAGAAAGAACACTAAAGTGTATTATCTTCATGGCTTTTTATTCGTCACAAAAAAAGTTATACTCACAAGATAAAATCAACAACTGGCGTATAAGACATAGGAGGATCCCCACAATAAACCACTCATGCGTCTCATATCTCCGGGCTGTGGCTCTGAGACAGTAGTGCCAAAACACGTAATGACACTAGAGCAGGGGTCAGGAACCTTTTTGGCTGAGACTCAGAGAGCCATAAACGCCACATATTTTAAATGTATTTCCCTGAGAGTCATACCATATGTTTTAAACTGGCACAGTGTGCATGTGCAGCAGAGGGCTCATGTCCCTGTAGCCATGGTGATGTGTATACAGTTGATCTGGCGGGCAGCGGAAGTGTCAGACACATCTTCAGCCTCTCTTGGGTTTCAGCAAGATCAGCAATTTCCCCGAGAGCCAGACAGGAGAAATACCGACTAACAGCTTGTACAATTAGCTAGCTGACTTGGAGTTTGATTTCACTTTGTAGGACGAAATCCCTGTACTTTAGCCCAATAGGTTTCCTGTCAAGTGATAGACAGCCGTTTTTGCCAATAAAAGTGCGTGGATCTCGTCCTACAAACTGTGAGCCAGATGTAGCCATCAAAAGAGCTACATATGGCTCCCGAGCCATAGGTTCCCTGCCCCTGCACTAGAGGCATGTCAGGAGTAAGACCCATCCACACTTGCGTTCCAACAGTCCCTTCCATCAGATGCAGCACTGCTGGCCACAGCTCTGAGCCACAAGACACATGAGTGGTTCATTGTGGGGATCCTCCTATGTCTTATACGCCAATTGTTCATTTTATCATGTGAGTATAACTTTTTTTGTGACGATTAAAGCCTTGAAGATAATACACTATAGTGCACTCTCTTTCTACATGGATGCTTGCACACTCCAGTTGTTAGAGCAGCACCGTGTTTTATTGACTGGATTGGATCTGGGGTTGTGTGTATTTCCTAGCTGGAGCGCAAGATACTTTTGTATTTGGTGTAACGACCATTCATGGGGTCCCCCAGTGAAACTTTGATGGAGCCCCCCGAACATTGCCTCCCCTTGGTGCCCTTCACAGCCTTGGGGCCCATCTCACAAGGGTCATGTAACAAGTGTGGCCATCATGATCTGCACACCCATAACAAGTGTAGCCACAAAAACACCTGATCTGAACCATAGTCCCCTGTATAGGTGGAAGGTGTGGTCAGTACCCCGTGTGAATGACCGCCGCCGTCTATGAGACGGCACCAACATTCACAAAACCAGATAATTACATATCCACGCATTGCTTCCTCTTTGCTTAGGGAAGTGTTGCCCGAGGACCTCCTGCGGTCTAAAAGTATAATTACATCTAAAACCATTTTTTTAAATAAAAAAGACCTATTTTTACATTTTAAATGAACCCCTTACCTCCCACACTCCCCAATAGTTACCCGCAACATTTTTTTGTAAAAATAAATAAATAATAATAATTTAATTTAATTTTAAATTTAATTAAACAAATACCTAAAAAGCTACCTTAGAGACTGAACTTTTTTAATATGTATGTCTAGTGGGTATATTACTGTTACTTTATAAATTATGGGCTTTTATTAGGGATGAACGCAAAACTGAAAAAATTCACCTTTATTTCTAAATAAAATATTGGCACCCTACCTTGTACTCAGGAAAAATTTTAAATGTTGCAATAACCAGGACAAACGGGCAAATAAAATGTGTGAGTTTTAATTACGGTAGCATGTATTATTTTAAAAATATAATGGCCGAAAACTGAGAAATAATGAATTTTTTCAATTGTTTTTTTGAAAATTTTCCAGTTAAAAAACATTTATAATAAAATAATTCTTAGCAAAAAGTACCCCCCAAATAAAGCCTAATTGGTAGCAAAAAAAACTAAGGTATAGATCATTTTGTTCTGATAAGTAGTAATAAAGTTATAGGCAAATGAATGGAAGGAGCCCTGATAGGTTAAAATTGCTCTGTTTTTTTAAGGGGAAAACCCCTTGGAGGTGAAGTGGCTATAGCAATCCTGAAGAGACGAATAAAAATAAAATGTTAAAAACTTACTTCAGTAGTCAGAAGCCTCTGCATGGTCCAAGGGGGCAAGTAAATTGGGAAGCCGGTAAAAAGGGGCGACCAGGCACCTTGGAAAATACTGAAAGCCAGGAAACAGGTTGGCGACAATCTGGACATCCCCCTTCCTGCGTCTGCATCCCATAGTGGCTGCTACGGTTGCTGTGGCTATTACTACATCTCTGTACTTTGTATGCTTTTTTTTTAAAATAGTTTTTTTTTTCATTTCAGTTACAGAAAGACAACGGCCAGGATCTGATTGGTTTCTCCTGGCACAATCGCCACTTAGATTTGCTCCAATTTTTATGTATACGAAATAGTGTAATTTCAAAGGTTACTATATTAAGGCAGACATAACAAGCTGTAAAGCAATTCAGTAAATATGAATGACCTTTACCTACATTCGTTTGAGAATATAAAGACAAAGGGACAGAAATGCTATTTAAGCTACTGCTTAAGATAGGATATACAGTGGCATCTAATTGAAATTATCAGTCATTTTCTAAGGCTTCTTATGTGCTGACTATTTCATCTTCCTCTGGCAGAGAACACTGGGTCACTTGCTTGTTCTGCACATTAGCATTCATTTCCATCAAAATTCTATTAGTTCCATGAACACTTAACACTGCAGTTTCTCCATTTTTAAAGTCAAATATAAGCAATGACACGGTGAATAAAGCTGTTTTTTTCGGCTACTTGTTTTCTGCAAGAAGATGAAATATTGTCTTTTTTTCCTAATGCAAAGGTACATTTTATTTATTTGAACTGTGAAAAACAGGGCGTAGTTTAATGATCTTTTCCAGTTAGATAACGCTGGTTTGTCTCACAAACGTGCTAAAATATTGTAGGACTAAAAGACTGGCTTGGTTTACTTGTACAGTATACAGTATATGTTCTTGTAGACATGCTTTTGTTTATCCCCTCTTAACAAAATAGTAATCGTCTACCCTCCCTGGTCGATTTAGGGCCAGTTTTGATGGTGCTTGGGGGCAATAATCGCATTGTTTCCAGTGGGCATCAAAAACAACACTTAAAGGAATCAACCGCCACTTCCATTTATATGAATGGAATCAGCTGTTTCTTTGGACAGTACAGGTATTTCCCATCGTTCGCGTAAATGCCGCAGTAGATGCAGTTGTCTCATCTCATCCTGGATGCTTTGTGCAGGATTGGCTACATTTGTCAGTTGCGTGTGCCCTTGGGGGGGTCAAAATGTGACCTGACCAATTGACGGAAAATGCCGAAGGTAGTCAATTGCTTCTCTGCTCACTTGCAGAAAACAGTATCGGCAAAATAAGCCATGGTCGCTGCAGCACCTTGACCCCCTTGTGAACCTGGACTTAAAAGAACGTCAAAGTAAATTGAAAGCCAGCGTGGCAGTGTCCAGCAGTGCTTTGGCGGTACTGCGGCGGGGACAGGCAGACCACTAGAAGAGTAGAAGAAAGAATAATGGACCAGAAGAAAAGAAGTTTAAAGAAGAAAGAAGTTCACAGATGTAAAATGTTAGAAGAAGATCCATCACTGGGAGGGATGGAGGTTCTCATTGGGATTTGCACATTCTCAGCCAGTGGCAAATGAAAATGGCTACATTCACCAGCAGTGAACTTTTTCACATAATGACCAGCATGGTCGTTCAAATAAGGGCAGCTGGGCTGGAATAGCCACATTCATGCTAGGGCTTGCATGCACTTACAAACATACATTTGGATACGAGTATACAAAAGAAAAAAGGAGGCCACTGTAAGTTTTTATTTAAAATAACGTTTACTTTTTAGTTTTTGTTATACATTAAATAGAGGGGTAAAAAAATTATCGCCTTTACCTGGGAAGAAGTGGACATCTGTGGGTCCCTTTTTTGGCACCCAGATTCCACCATAAGTCCTACCAGGACCTACCTCCACAAGAGAGGGGGTAGTTTCCCTCACCCAGAGGCGTATCTAGAGGGATGCAGGCATGGCTTGTGCCACGGGCACCACAGAACCATGGGCGCCATGCCTGCCCCTGTGCTGCACTGGCCTGCCTGCCTCCATGCTTCCCTGTCATTCAGACCTCAGATCAGATTAATGCTGTTATCTGGGAAACACGGTTACACCGCTACTTAACTTTTGCATGTAGGGAGCACTTGGCTTAGTGTTAGAACAGAAGACAGAGAGTGAATAACAAGAGCTATTTCCAAAAAAGTAACCTAAGCGAACAATATCCTGAGCCAAAACACACAATCAACCATAACACATGTACACAACAAATGATGCTGTTTTTACAGGGGAAGGGGGCTCTGACTGAGGAGAGGGGTGCAATTTCATTGTTTGCCATGGGCACTATATTACCCAGATAAGCCCCTGCCTTCACCTCCTCAAGCACAAGTCAGGGATAAGCCCTTTGACTATGATATGGAAATTGGGGCTTTCTAAGCAGTAGGAGAGATTTCAGCCCCCATCTTGCAGAGACCCACCCATTTCATGAACCATGTGGGGTGGTATTGTTCAGCTGGAAGAACCCCAGTTTAGCCATTCTTGCACTGATGGGGAGGAATAAGGGGTTAAAGAGGCTGGAATTGAGTAGTGCTATGTCTTTTTTTCCCATTTTCAGATGAGTGATGTTATCACCTGGGTAAAGCAGATTATACATTTTAGTGTTCATTGACCATCGTTTTTTTTTCTTTTTTTTAAATCAAACGATATCCCCTTTCCTCACCATCTAAATTTACTACTGATTCAGATTTTAAGAACAACGACATTAGAAAAAAGTTCTTTGAAGGAGCAGTTTCTTGCATTGCTGGGCAAATTAATATTTCCCTCCCTGGCAGCGTTGTGCAGTTGAATTGTGCAAATAGCAATTCTCATAAGTTCACATTCAACAGCACTTAACTCTGGTGATTATTGGTCTGATGACAAGAGCCCAGCACACCGAAGTTCTAGGCCTCACCCTTCTTATTTTCTTTAGTATGGATTTTTTTTTGCAACATTTTACTTTTTTTGTTTATATAACATCTGCAATACAATTGGCTTGTGAGCACTGTGGAGGAGCGTAACTACAAGAGAGAAGCCCCTGCCACTGCAGGGAGGGCCAGAGCTTTAAGGGGCCCTCAACTACTACTTCACTCCCTCTGATGATGGGTTCATGCTTCCAATCAGCTGTTTTTGTGGCTACACTTGTTATAGGTGTGAAGATCATGATGTCCACACTTGTTTTATGACCCTTGCAACTTGGGCACCCTGGCGTTAAGGGTCACCTGAGGTATCCAAGGGAAAGGTTGTGAGAAGGGCCGGATTTACCATAAGGCAGGCACTGTAGGCACGTGCCTACAGGCGCCTGATGATGGAAAGGCGGCTCATTCCCATCCCCTAGTGCCCCCCTCCTGCCTTACCTATGCAGAGTCTTAATGAGAGTGTAAATGAGAGGTTACTCGCCCTGCTTTCCACTGATGAGATCTACCTTCAGTCAGGGGCACCTCTAGCTACATACTGAGGTTCCTCTACCTACCTAATACTTGGGGTCACCTCTAGCTTCTTAATACTAAGGGTAATTCTGGCTACGTAATACTAAGGGGCACCTGTAGCTACTTATGATGGTCAAGGGAAGTAAGGGAGAAGTGACAGCTAGGTAAGCCAGCACACTTGTGGCGCAGTTTGGCGGGGGGTTTGAAGGTTCATGGAGGGTGAAGTCTAGGGTGCCAGGACATCTGTGCCTATAGGCTCCTGTGAGGTAAATCCAGGTCTGGTTGTGAGCATTGTGTGTGTGTGTGTGTGTGTGTGTGTGTGTGTGGGGGGGGGGGGGGTGGGGTGGGGTGGAGGGGAGAGTCACTGGCACCGTGCAACTCTTCAGCTCTTAATAGTTATTCAGTTATTCAGAATGCCATAAACGATAAACCAAAAAAAATCATTCAAATTCACAGTTCTAATGCATTTGACTTCATTTACTTATGCTACGCCATGGAGCTATTCCCAATGGCCCACTTGTCATGCTCTTGTTTACGTTGCTCTGAGGACTAAAGCCTGCCCTTGACAATGCAACATGTCCATAGAATATCATTATAATAGACTGGATCAGCTAAACTATGAAATTTCACCTTTTGATGGGAAAACTCGTGAAAGCTGGAGTCTCAGGAGTCAGAAACAGGTGGGATATTTCCATTTAAAGTAGATAGTTTTAAAAGAATCAAGTAAACCCATTACAAAACAGTCATAAAAAACTCCTATTACTTAAATAGTGTGATGATAAACAATAGGTTTCTGCATGGTATGCACAGAAAAGTTGCCCTACAGACCAATCCCAGTGAGACAGACTGCAATTTTCTCTCTATCAAGGACAAAAAACAAACATTAGAACAGCATTGCCTGCAGCAAAATTTCAGCCATTAAGGTCACATCCTTGGACTTCTCTGAATAGAGGACTATAGTCGCTTCCATGACCATGACCTGGTAATCAATCTAGCCCCCAGGATCCCTGCAAGACCCATTATAGTGATTTGAGAACCTAAGGAATGACCTCCAGGAACTAGAAGAGAAGAGGCAACCTCCTGCCACTATACGTCCAAGGCACAGAACATTTACTGTATATGGCGGACTCAAAGCGCCAGAGCTGCAGCCACTTAGGGCGCGCTCCTGGGCAGTTTCTAGGCTAAATTGCACTCAGGGCGAGGGTGTAAAAAATTGCTCCCCCTTCCCACCACCCCCATGGACTTGCGCACCCTTACACTTTAGGGACAGTCACACAGCCATAATTAGATCTGCCTACTTACTAGTGACCAGACGCTCATCCAGGAGGAAGCAAAGACTAGGAAAACACACAGGCAAAGAGAGCCCGGAAAGCCGACTCCTCCATGGGTGTGGCGCTCTGACAGCCTGCAGTACAGCTACAGGACATCAGGTGTCATCACACGGTGGTGACGTGATGATAACTTGACGTCGGATGCAGGCAGCCCAGGAAGAGTCAAGGAAGGTGATCGAACTGGTAATCTTTTTGCTTCCTCTATTTGGCTGCACCGCACGTGACCAGCTCTCTAGCGGTTATGTCCTTCTGTCTGCGCTCCCCTTCTTCTACTTGCCGGTCTGCACCCAGGGCGGTCGCCCTGCCCAAGAAACGGCTCTGGCGCACTCCACGGGCCACCAGGATCATTAGAAAGCCTTTCCCAAAGCCTCCTTACTGTTTTATGTACTGGCTTGAGCCAGGATTCGGACCCTGGTCAAAGGCATCCGTTCATTTAAACCTGGAAGACATAAACTAGGAAGGGCTCAAGGTAAAATATTTCTTTATTATACAGTAGAATCCCTTTATAGTAAACTCCAAGGACCAGCAAAAGTAGTTTACTACTATAGCAGAAATGTACTATATCAAAATTGGTCATACATTGCATATTTATACAGAGCCTTTGCTGGGACTTGAGGGCTGAGTTTACTATATCCAGAGTTTTACTATATCAAATTTTACTATAGTGAGATTCTACTGTATCCCATACAGTATATCTCTTTTCATTGCTGCACGAGAGCTCTGTCTTTAGAGATAGTGATGTCACATGGAACATAAGGATGGACTGTACCCCCCTTTGGAGCCTCTTAAAGGGAACCTAAACTGAGAGGGATATGGATGTTTCCTTTTACGCAATACCAGTTGCCTGGCAGTCCGGCTGATCTCTTTAGCTGCAGTAGAGGCTGAATCACACACATGATACAAGCATGCAGCTAATCCAATCTGACTTCAGTCAGAGCACCTGATCTGCATGCTTGTCGAGGGGCTGTGGCAGAAAGTATTAGAGACTCAGGATCAGCAGGAGAGTCAGGCAACTGGTATTATATTAAAAGGAAACATCCATCTCCTTCTCAGTTTAGGTGCATAAACACTCATTATAACAGGGATTGGGACTCAATCCCTTAGACAACAGTTTAGAGCCAAGCTCAGTACAAATGTGTAGAGATGGCCCGAATGGTTCGCTGGCTAACTGTTTCTGGCGAACTTCTGTGGTTCGCGATTGCGGAGAACCGCAAACTTTTCCGGAAGTTCAATTCGCCCCCATAGTGCATCATGAGGGTCTACATCACAGTCAGCAGGCACATTGTAGCCAATCAGGCTACACTCCCTCCTGGAGCCCCCCCTTATAAAAGGCAGACAGCGTCAGAATTTTCACTCACTCGTGTGCCTGCTGTAATTAGAGAAGGGAGAGCTGATGTGCAGAGAGAGCTATAGGGAAAGCTTAGTTAGGCTCTTGTAGGCTTGTTAGCTTGCTCCTTGCTGATTCTTATTGAGAGCTAATCTTGTGATTTTTTTTTTTGTGTGTGTGTCCCACAGACACTTGTGTTGCAAAGACAGCCTTGGTAATTCCTACTGTGTGTGTCACTGCCAGGCCCAGCACATTCAGTGACTACCTGTGTGTGTGACAAGTGCACATTGTAATACCCAACACTGCATATACCTACCTGTTGTTCACTTCAGTGCACCCACCTACCTACGTGAGTGCACACAGTGTCACTGTGCCTGTCCAGTACCTGTCTGTGTGTGACAGGTGCACATTATAATACCCATCACTGCATATACCTACCTGTTGTTCACTTCAGTGCACACACCTACCTGTGTGTGATATTCAATACCACCAGTCACTGTACCTGTTCACGGTACGTATGTGTGACAGGTGCACATTTGTAATACCCATCACTGCATATACCTACCTGTTGTGTTCAGTGCACCCACCTACCTACGTGAGTGTATGCAGTGTGATATACCACTGCCCCTGTGTGACTGCACATTGTATTAGTCAAGTCAGTGCATACCTTTCACTTCATCCCCCCAATATGGAAAAAAACAAAAGGCAGAGGCAGGCCACATGGCAGGTCTGTTCGAGGTCGCGCTGTCGTGATTTCGTGCGGCCCTCGACCAAAGTACAGTGTTCAGAAGAAGGCACGTACCATCAACCCCCAATATTGTCAGGACGTAGTTGACTATTTAACACAGAACACCTCATCTTTCTCAGCTTCCGCACGGAAGTGTGACATATCTTCCTCCTCCTGCTCTGATTCTGGCACCCCACTTAACACTTCGTCGGCAGCCATCACCAAAGTGCCATCACCCCAGGGCTCAAATTTTTTTGTGTGTCTGCCTCAGATAAGAGCAATGCCATCTGTACTCTCTGCAACCGATAATTGAGCCATGGAAAGACCAAGACCCGCATAGGGACAACTACCTTACGAAGGCACATGATTACAAAGCACAGTGAGTTACAAAGTTACATAGTGAGTTTGGTGTGTCAGTGTGAAGCAGTACTCTAATTACACTTCCTGATTGATGTATACACATACAAGATGTTTTAAAACACTTTAGGCCTGCAATTTAGCATGCAGTGTCATTTCTGCCCTTAAAACGCTGCTTTGCGTCAAATCCAGATTTTTCCCCGGGACTTTTGGCGTGTATCCCACTCATCCATGCAAAAACTCAGATGTTAGACCCCTTGAAACATCTTTTCCATCACTTTTGTGGCCAGCATAAGTGTTTCTAGTTTTCAAAGTTCGCCTCACCATTGAAGTCTATTGCGGTTCGTGGAAGTTCGTGCGGACCAAACTTTTGCGGGAGTTCGCATTCGCGGTTCGCGAACTGAAAATCGGAGGTTCAGGCCATCTCTACAAATGTGTTGGTAGCCTAGAGATTAGGGACACATTCTGTAGCTATATAGGGGGGCAGAGGGACTATGATGCAGTGTGTGATGAAGCAGTAGGGGTAACAGGGAGAGTCTGCACTTGTCTGAGATGATGCCACATTCTGGATCTCTTAGTGATGCATCAGGGCCACTGTATGCATGCTAGACTCTCAGCAGAGGTGGACCCAGCCAGCTGTCTCCACCAAGAACCCTCTAGCTTGTGTATGAGGCATTAGAGCTTCTCAATGTTAAGTACACGTACCGCAGAGAGTACTTCTAAAGGGGTTCAGGGGGTACTCAGTCTTGATATAATTAATTAAGAAGAATAGTGGGGACAAAAGGAACATTTTTTTCAAAAAGACCTTATAGTTTTTGAGAAAATTGATTTTAAACTTTCAAAGGAAAATAGTAAACATTTAAATGCGGTAATAGCGGTAAATGACAGTTAATGTATTTGCCGCATTTACATGTATACTTTTTTCCTTTGAAACATTAAAATCGATTTTCTCAAAAACTATAAGGTCTTTTTGAATTTTTATCCTCTTGTTCCCACTATTCTTCTTACCATACCCTGCAAATTTGGTGTTTATACATGTAAGGGGGCTTTGCCACTGTCACATTACACCGATCCTTCGCTCACTGCACTGGCTACCAGTAGAATGGAGAATACTCTTCAAGATTGGACTGCTGACATTCAAATCCCTGCACAATCTGGGCCCTGGATACATGAAGGACTTGCTAAAGCTGCACCACACCTCTCACAACCTCAGATCAGCAAGTTCTATAAACTTGGTCACTCCCAGAGTGCACCTCAAAAAATCTGGAGATAGAGCCTTCTGTCATGCTGCCCCTACTCTTTGGAACTCCCTGCCACACCCAGTAAAGACAGCACTATCCCTGGAGCTATTCAAATCCAGACTGAAACGCCACCTGTTTAGCCTGGCATTTCCAGACTTATAAAATTCTTCCTCTGTACCACGATGGTCGGAGCCATGCTTATGCGCTTTGAGTCCCATTGGAGAAAAGCGCTTTACAAATCATATTAGTTGTTGTTGTTGTTGCTATTAACAGCTAAAGTCAGCGAGTTTTCGCAACTTTAAAATCGATTTTCTCAAAAACGATTAGGTCTTTTTGAAATTTTTTTAAGTTGTAGCCACTGATTACCTTTATTATCCATGCAATGTTGTTGATTGTAGCATGTATGTCGACTTTGCTATTAACGTTAAAGTCAAATCCATGATCATGGCCGATCACGGATTCTATATGTAATCACGGCTAAAATTTGAGTCGAATCTGGAGCTCCGATTCAAATCCGGATCCCTGTCACTGCATATCCTGATTTTGATTCTGCCGTGTCCGGAATTTACTCGAATTCGTGCTTGGGGATATCCGAGCATCACTAGTCCTATTATAAAATATAAGGAATATAAGGACACACTGACTGATATCACCGGCAGTTAGGGCCCTTTTCCACTAGCACTCGCTAGCGCTTGTGCTAAACGCTAGTGATTGCGATTCAGCAAAGTCCCTTTTTTTCGGCGATTGCAATTTTGTTATGCAGGGCAGTGCATAAAAATCGCTCCGAGGCACAATCACACTTTGGTAAAAAAAAAGGAATTGCAGTAGTGGAAATTACCTACCGCGATTCCTATGTTATTATGCAAACCCTAGCATCCCTTGCAGGTCTATTGTTATCAGGGCCGGATTTAGGCCTAGGCCGCCTAGGCCATGGCCTAGGACACAACAGGAACAAGGGCACCAAAGCAGCAGACTAAACTGGTGCAGCATTTGCAAGCTTGCAAATGCTGCAGTGCAGGGAGTTCAGGTGAGCACCTGACTGCATTACTCTGCTCCTAGCTGCCTGTGCAGCAGCCACCTTGCTCTCTGAGCACGTTTGCATTGTGGCTGCCAGCTATGGACCTGGGCAGCGTTGGAGAAGGAAAGGAAGAGAAAGCTTCTGCACTGGAGACAAGCTGATGGCTACTGCAGTGTAAAGGCGAGCTGGTTACCTATACTGAAAGGGGTGGAAAAAAGGAGGGATTAAAGGAGTCATCCGGCTACCTATACTGGAGGGAAAGGGGGGAGGGGTCATCTGGCTACCTATACTGAAGGGAGGCGGCTGGTGACAGTGGCCTTGGGCAGTAAAGAGTACAAATCCAGCCCTGATTGTTATGCCTGTGCTAGACAGCAATATTTGTTACCTGCTACCTAGGCATGATGTTGCAAGCAAGCGAGCGAGCATGGTGCTTATGTAACCAGCATGCAAAATCTTGCGCTCTGTATTTCAATATCAGTTATTCTTGTTCATTCCAACTTCATTTATCACAAGTAAAATATTCCTTAGTAATCTGCGTGATAAAATAGAAAGTGAAATGTGTAGTTCCTAAGCTCAGTTCCCATGGGATGGGTGACACAGACATACTGTGTGCAAGGACATCTGTGCCAACGGGAAACACCATTTCCTTGATGCAATTAATCTCCTCTTGTATTTCCAATTAGCTAAATTGCTAACCTTGTTGTTGAAAGTAGAAATGCAATTGTACCACTGCTTCAGGCAAACTGCGGACAAAAAAAAGACCTGAGATAATTAAATTAACAGTCTACAAAAGCCACTTCTTTTTAGCGGACCGATCAGCGTTTGAAATGTTCCTATTCCACCGAGGCAGAAAGACAAATATTGTTAATGAGAGGTAGAAAAAAAATTCCCCATGGCTTGTTTCTGGTCTTATTTAATAAAATCAGAATAATAGATGATTATACAGAATGTAGGTGAAATCTCTGTAACATACAGACGACTTATAATGCTGGCCACATAAGATAATATATGATTCAAGAGGTAGCGCTCATGGTAAAAGCATACAAATTCATTGATAGTAAAATACACATGAGCAAAAGTCCATGTACAGAGATACAAAATAAATAAAATTGAAAGTCCATGTATAGAAAATTAAAATAAAAGCTCTAAAATCAGTCTAAGATGATTAAGATCTAGTGAGGTCTTCCTTCTCCAGAATGCCGTACAGAACACAGGCTGCTGTTTCTCCTAGCAAATTGTACAGGGGGGCCTCCACCAACACCCTTTGTGTGCCACTCACCGCTGTCCTAGACCGACCAATGGTCTATATACGCCTTGGGACCGTTCTGGGGTCGTCCCCCATCTCTCAGGCAATATACTCCGTCACAGATCATCATGTACCTCAGTGAGAAAAACTCCACATAGCGTAATACTGCTAAAAACTATTTATTTGTAAAAAGCAATTGCACTCACACTTTCCGTAGTAAAAACAGCGCATAGAGTAATTTATGTAGACGGGCTCTCCCCCGTTCAGGTGGCCAGGCTGGCAGGCTCTTCTGGATGCGTCCCGCTGTCCTTCCGCCGCGCGCATGGTGACCGCTGAGACGCTGCACGTTGCCTATCCATGCCGCTGCTCACCCTAGCATGTGTGATCCCGCTTCCGCATCAGGCTCCGCCCTATCTGATGAGTCACCGAGTGACGAAATCGATAGGGCGGAGCACAGTAGAGTATACTTACCTGCTCCTGCTGCGTTGGGTCTCATTCTACTCCCTGAAACCACTTACTCTATGCCACCCTCCCCCAGCTCCTGATCATGTGACATTTTGTACCGTGATTCTGACAAGCCAAAGGATGACTGGTAATGAAATGACAAATTATATGCTAATATTTTATGTACTTGCATAGAAGATTATCCTTAAAGGCCTTTGGATAATGGCAGAATGCGCTAATTGTTAATGCTTATTGGCCAACTATAGTATTAAAGGTAAACGTTAAGAAGATCAAATCTCAGCTGTTGAGAAAAATTACTACATTTACCCAAGGATAATTGCAAAAATTGACCACACCACATCCTCTGAAGATCTCCAATACTAGTTCACGCCTTCATCATACTAAGGCTGGGTGCCCATACAGCAGGGGCAAACGCAGGATTTTTAAGGGGGGGATTCCTGAAAGGTCCAGAAGCACTTATGTCCTCGAGTGCTTCCGAATACAGGTGGCTCCATACTGCCCATGCACAAAAGTGCGCTGGCGTATTACGGAGCTGCCTATCTTTGGAAGTACTCAAGGACACGAGTGTTTCTGAGGACTTCTGGTAGCAGCAAATTTGAACGGGGTACAGCGCTGGCACAACTCCCCGAGAGAGGAACAGGAGATAGACTTAGTTTGGACAGTTCAGTGGAATATGCCACATAGTGTCACATACCACAAGCGATACCCATATGATGCAGGGATATATGCATCTGCGGAAGATGGCGGCGCTATATAAATACTAAATAATAATATTTTGCCTCACCAGAATTGCACTTTTATTTAGCTTTCCTGTATGACAAGAAGACACACCCAGCACTAGGGGAAGAGGGAAACAAAGGTGAATGAAGGAGGCTGGTGCACACCAAGAGTGCTTCTGAGCGCTTTTCAAATCAACAGTGATTTGAAAAGTGCTTGGCTAATGTTACCCTATGAGGGTGTTCTCACAGTAGCGTTGTGACTTTTTCAACATCGCACGTATACTGCATGTAGCATGTTTTTGAGCGATTCATTAAAAAATCGGTCTGAAAATCGCTTCACAAAATCACACTCACAAATTGCTAGCGATTGCTATTGTAATTTTGGCGTTGCACTAGCCCAGAGAGAGGAGGAGTGGAGAAATTGAGAATAGCCTGAGATGGAGCAGAGAACATATCTGTATTGCAGTCCCACATCAGACAGGTTACTTGCCTGTAATCGGACTCCTGTCCCTGCCAGTCTTCCACACAAGTCAGAAAGAAGCCCTCCTGGAGTCTAGGGACTGTCAAAAACTTTTCAACGTATCCACACATGCAGTCATTATAACAATGGGGAGAGATCAGACAGATGTTTGCCCACGGACCCTGAGTCCAGGCAAGCTCTGCATCATGCTGTGCTTATTTACCAGCTTGCCTGCCCTCTAATTGCATCATGTCTGATACTTCTGTGCTGTGAAGAGTTGGGGACTCCAGATCAACATTCTCTCACTGCAGGCTGCATCTTCTTGTGGGGGAAGCTCGGCTGCCTCTCTCATTCTATTAGCTGGAGGGAGGCACCAGAAGTAAGAAGGGAGGGAGAATGAGACTGTTTATATTATGCGGGCTTCCCTGGCTGAATACACAGCTCAGTGCAGGGGGGGTGTTCCAGACACCCGGAATAGCCCCCTCCGTTCCCCAGTGCATACAGGCCTTCCAAACAGCTAGAACAGGTCGCTACTTCCTGCCAGGCTGTTAACAAACCAACCCTGTCATCACCACGTAACACTGATCCTTTGCTCACTCCACTGGCTACCCACAAAATGGGGAATCCTCTTCAAGTTTGTCCTACTAAGATTGAAATCAGTAAACAATTTTGGTCCTGGATGCCTGATGTATTTGGTACAATGCACCACACCTCCGACAACCCCAATCAACAACATCTAATAACATGGAAACTCCCAGATTCCACCTGAAAACCTTTGGAACAGAAGCTTCTTTAATGCTAAGGCGGGGATGTCAAACCGGTCCTTCGAAGACCGAGATCCGTACACATTTTTGACACAGCTCAAATTAATTGAGGGGTCTGAATCAGGAAAGGTGTGGTCCATCAGGTAGAACATATTTCTATCTTTCTCAGTCCATCCTAAACACTGGCATGCATCTGGCCCTCCAGGACTAGAGTGTCCACCTGTGTCCTAAGGGGTACATACCCAAAAAATGTTGAAAAACACTACTTAAGAACATCCTTAACCCTAGCACCTACCACACTCTATCAAGACACCTTCAACCCTAGAGGTGTTTAAATCCAGATTGAAAGGCGACCTGTTTCATCTGACAAGTATCTTTTCCCACTGTAGCACAAGCCACCTCACAACTAGTGACTTGTTTGAGACATACCAATGTGCTTTGCGTCCTATGGAAGAAACATTCTTTCCAAATGCTCCTGTTGAAGGTGATCACTGTGCAAGAAACCTGGATTTTTTCACCTTGAAACAGAGAAAATGTCAGGGTTTGGAAAGCAAGGATAATTAGAATCAGAATTTAACTCACTGCAGGTGAAGTGATGGTCACAATTTTTGGATTCATTAGGGCCAACAGAATCAGATTCATTTTATTGGCCAAGCATGACAGGGCCGTGCCTGGAATTGGTTTTTGTACAGATCAGAGTGGAGCAAAAGATGAAATAGAATAATTAATAAAAGTGCAGTAAAAACAGCAAATAGCAAAATAAAAGTACAGTGAAAAGCAGCCAAAAAGGGACATAACATAGCAACAATAAGGGGCATAACTGCATAACCACAGCCATTCTTTCTTATTTTGGCTACCGCTTAAAGAGACACTGAAGCGGAAAAAATATACCGTCTTTCCCCTAAAGTAAGACCTACCCCGAAAGTAAGGCCTCCCTTATATTTCAAGCATGCTTGAAATATAAGGCCTACCCCGAAAATAAGGCCTAGCTGGGGGCGGGGCGCTGTGTGTATGGGGAGGTGCGTGGTCTCTTACCGCACCTCCCTTGTGGCTGCGTCCCCCTCCGTTCCTGGTAACTCCTCCGGTGGCGGCGGCATAGTAATCCATCTGTGAGGGCGCCCTGTGACCCTCACGCAGTACGCTAGGCCGGCTCTGCGCTGGCGCCCTCTTCCTGTCATCATGTGCGCCCGGCAGATGCGTCCCAGGCGCACATTGATTAATCAGTGTGCGCCTGGGACGCATCTGCCGGGCGCACATGATGACAGGAAGAGAGCGCCAGCGCAGAGCCGGCCTAGCGTACTGCGTGAGGGTCACAGGGCGCCCTCACAGATGGATTACTATGCCGCCGCCACCGGAGGAGTTACCAGGAACGGAGGGGGACGCAGCCACAAGGGAGGTGCGGTAAGAGACCACGCACCTGCCCATACACACAGCGTCTAGCCCCTCCCACCCCCGAAAATAAGCCCTAGCACACATTTCCTCCCCAAAAAGAATATAAGACAGTGTCTTATATTCGGGGAAAGACGGTATGATATGATGAATTGGTTGTGTACTATAAATAATTACTAGAAGATTAGCAGCAAAGAAAATATTCTGAAATTTTTTATTTTCAGGTATGTAGTGTTTTTTCTAACATTGCATCGTTCTATAATATGTGCAGATTACACAACACTCAGCATTCAAAATGATTCTTTCAGAGCAGTCTGTGAACTAATGACCTCTCCTCTGGCAGAGGAAAAGTAAATAGTTAAATAACAGTTGAGATAATAAAAGTCAGAAAACAGCCCTCTCCGCGACTTTGAAAGCCATAGAGCTTAATGGCTTTTTTGTATAGAGTTAACAACTGGAGTTTCTGAACTCTTCCTGTACTGGAAACAATTAGACTGATGTATCTGATCTTAATGTTTTATTTCTTAGCTGTACTACACATACAAATCATAATATCATAATTTTTTTTTTCGCTTCAGTGTCTCTTTAAGGGGTGGGGGGCTCTGGAGGGGGAAGGGCATGGAGTGAGTTCAAGTGGTTGACAGCGGAGGAGAAAAGAGAGTTCCTGACCCTTGAGGTCTTGGTGGAGATGGCCCAAAACCTACGGCCTGATGGGAGTCTACTGGAGTAGCGGTGGCCTGGATGAGAGGGACTGTTTGCAAGCCTCAATGCTCTGGAGCACTGTCTGGAGGAGAACAGGAGGTCAAGTGTGGTGACGAATTTCCCAATGACCCTTTCCACTAATCTGATGACTCTTTCTAGTTTATACCTGTCTCTGGCAGAGGAAACTGCGTACCAGCCTAAGGTGGAAAAACAGAGGACGGATTTAATAGTGGCGGTGTAGAAGCTTGTCAGAAGCTCCTGGCCCATACCTGGGCCTTCCTCAGTTGTTGAAGGAATAATAGCCTCTGCTGGGCCTTCTTCTGGTTAGAGGCGGTGCATTCCTTTCAGCTCAACAGAAGACCATGATCAGTAGAAACTATCAACTGTGAATGGTGCAAGTTACAATTCCATGTTGTTTGATAAACTTGCAATTTTAATTAAATGCAGCTTTATTACTGAAGGGGGTTTTGCTGCTGCAGGGAAATGCACTCTCAAAAATTGCTGCCTGTACAATTTCAATTACTCAAAATCATCCTCTGTAAAGGCCTGCCTTGCACCAACAGATCACCATCTGTTCAGTCGATATACAAATAGGTTGTTGATTAGTCACAGACCAACTTATGAAAGGAAGGCTGTTTGCACAGCTGAAAGACCGGCCAAAATTGCTTTTTTATTCTGAGGACATAAACAAACTTGTGGCAGGCCGGACCAAGTGTATCGGAAGACAGGGGTGCTAGTTTGAAGTGCGTACATGTTCTCTACTGTAGTTCTAAAAACAAGCTTAGAAATATAATGCAGATAATTATTGACTTAGCACCAGCGTTTCTGCTGAATTGCTAGCAAGTGAGATCCATCAGCATTCTATGCTGCAGGCAACAGATGTTAGTTATTAGTGTCTATCATTAGCTATGGATCACTCCCTAAGAGTAATCTGTATCTAAACAAAAACATGAATGGTTGCTAGCTACAGCAAAAACTCTGTGGCTTGTAAAATTTGCTACTGGCAGACTTTTAAAGCTTTGGTTCACCCTCCAAGATTTTTTATTCTTAATAATGATACAGTACATAGAGAACTGTGCCATTATACGCACACTTTCAGATTTAATGCAGACATATTCGGGGAAAAAAAATCTCTTTGCAAAGGTCAATCATGTGAATCAGAATCCAATCACAAAGCTATGAACTCCAAGGAAACCTGTTTTCCACAGGTTGTAAACAGCCTTTCCCCTTTCCTGCAGAACATTCAGACACTCCACCCACCTCCTCCTCCTGCTGGTTATTAATTCTCTCTTTGTGGCCAGCACTACAGCTGAGCAGAGTCTAATCACTAATTTCATTGGGTTCTACTGCCCATTGTTGGTTTTAATTTACAAATAGAAGAAAATGAAAGAATAAGTGGTCACATGACAACTGCATCTATCCCTTCTAACAAAATGCCTATACTAGGCCATTCTCATGCATTTCTGGCTAAAGTGAGCAAGGCTACCTCCTTTAACAGCACAGGTGCAACTTTTTTTTTTCAGACAGGAGCTCTTGAATTATCCATGAAGACCTCCCTTCTTTGTCATTTCAGGGTCTGACAGATAAAGTGAATTTACTTTTCCTACCAAGTACTCTGCCGTTACCAGGTTCTTGTGTGAGCTCCCGGTTTAGTTACGCTGGTCAAGTGACTGCCATGCCACATGACTGACATTACATTGCAGGAAGCTCAGACACCAAGAGGACTCATTAAAGCGGATCTGAGATGAAAAACTAACTATAACAAGTAACTTGTCTATATATCTTATCTAAAGTTTAGAGAGTTTACACAGCATATGTAGCAGCTGTAAATAGCTTTAAAAGTTTATGATTATTTATTCCTGTGATACAATGAGGGCAGCCATGTTCTGTTTGTCACATTGTCGCAGGATGAGGGCTGGAGATGCTATCAGCTTGCCTGTGTGTAAATGCAGTCCCCTCTCCTCCTCCCTCCTCTCCTCTGCTTCTGGAAACAATGGCTAGTAACCTCCTCCTCCTCCTGCCCAGACTGAGCTCCCATAAGCCCTTGCTACAGTGCCAAGGCACAAAAGGAGCTGTGGGCGAGGCTTGTTTAGTTTATAGGGGATTAGAGTATAAAAAACAAAACAAAAAAAGTATTTGGCTTGAGGAATGCCCTATAAACTATATGTAAAGAACACAGTTATGCAATGAGTAAAAGTTAATCTCGGATCCACTTTAAAACAAGAAAATATGCTGATCCAGTAGGCTGTCCTGTGCCAAACTCCACAAGAGACAGCCAGGGGGCAGTGCAGATAAAATGGGGGTATTGGTGTACACTATTTGTCATACTCTTCTGTAAAACAAGGATGGGGGGCAATAGTGAGTAGCTATGGTCAGAAATGCCGCGGAAATTCCACCAATGCTGATTACCACTACTGCTTTCTGCGTATTTCCTCATTCTGATGCAGATTTCTGTCAAAATTTCCACATTCTTTGATTGGATTAAATTTACCGAATATCTGTAAGCGGATTTCCGTGAAAAACTGCATTCTCTGATTGGCTTATTCATTCCGATTTTCGGAGTCTTAAGATTAGCTTGAAATTACCGAATATCGCAAAATCGTATTTTTCGCTAAAATGTATGGCTGAATCCGCTTTCTCTGATTGGTTTATTTTTTCTGAGTTTTCTGATTGGCTTAAAATTACCGCATATTGGTAAGCGGATTTTCCACGTAAATGACTGCAGTTTCCGTGGAAATCCGCTTACTGCATTCGTTTTTTCTGCATTTTGATGCAGAAATGCGGATTTTCCGATTGGAAATTGCTGAATGATCATCCCTAATAGTGAGCACATGCATGGGACTGGCGGGTGCTGGCACTGTAGGAAAACCAATGGGCCCTCTAGCTTCACACACACACACACGTTTATACACATCCATGCACACAAAACATCACACATGCATACACAAACACAGTGCCGGTTCTAGATCCAGTGGGGCCCGGGGGCAAAAGTAACTTGGGGGCCCTCCTGAGCACCTGACCGCTTTCATCGCTATGCAGCCATAGGTAATTCTCCCCAGTATAGATAGTCAAATCTGCCCCCAGGGTTAGGTAGACCCCCACAATATAGATAGCCAGATGTGCTCCCAAGTATTGGGTATCCCCTCCTCCCAGTATAGTCAGATGTGTCCCCTAGAATTAGATATCCCCCCCCCCCGGGTATAGAAAGCCAGGTGTGCCCCCCAGGATTAGGTTGTTCCTCCCCCTCAAGTATCAAGTGGCAGTTGTACCCCAGCTGGCCGGATAAATTAAATTTTCAACTACTCGACGATTGAACAGGCTTGGGGGGGCCCCTCTGGGCTCTGGGGCCCAGGGACACTTGCCTCCCTTGCCTTAATGGTAGCATCGGCCTTGCATGCATGGGCACACAGATACCCATGCCATTAAGAGGGGACCCTGCAGAATTATCTCTGCCTATCGATGTGAAATGCTGACTAAATATGTTTCGGGAATGTGTTGCTTAATTATGTTTTTTTGGGTAAACGCTGCCTAACTTCTTTGCCTCACTATGTTGATTATAGTTGACACTCTACCTAATTATGTTTTTTGAGAGGAATGCAGCTATGTATGTTGTTTGGTTACCACATTGCTAAATAATATGTTGGGGTGGGAGAATGCTGCATTATTATTGTGCGGTGGATATTTCTAATCTTGTTACGTCTCATATATCTATTTATATTGCGTATAAGTCCTTACTTAGAGGGGGGTACACCTTTACAGTTAGCTCTGCTGACAGTATCTCATGAACACTCCACTTTTTGGGCACACTGCAGATCCATTTGAGGCATGGCTGGAGGTGTGGTGGGGCGTGTCTTAGTGTCCCCCATTCCTGAAAAGTTGTCAGGTATGTAAATAGTACTTGCTTATAAAGGAAGTAATATGCACTCCCCCTCCCCCCCCCCCCCCAAAAAAGCAACATTTTTACATTTGTGCTCTTTAGTATGGAAGTACTAAAAGGCGAACTGTAAAATACACCCTAAACCCTTCATGTTAAACTCTGGCCTGCAGGCCAAATACGCCTAGCAGAGCCATCAAATTTGCCCGCAAGTGCATTATGTTTGGCCCACTATAGACCACCAGGGAAGCTATATTGGAGGTGTAGTCCAGATCACCAGAAAAGCCATATGGGGAGGGTGGTAGAAAGCACTAGACACCAGGCAACTGTTTAGAGGTGGGGAGGGGGACCACTAAACACAAGGGAACTGTATAGGGAGGGAAGGGCCACTAGACACCAGGAAACTGTATAGGGGAGGTAGAAAAGTCCACTAGATCAGGGGTCCCCAATCCCTGGTCCGTGGCCCAATGCCAGTCCGTGGGCCGCTTTGAGCCGTTGCACAGGCCTTGCCTTTCTTTATTCCTCTCACTGTATTTCACTGATGCAGAGCTGCCCACATTAGAGTATCACAAAGGTGATGTTGTCCTCTCCTTACAGCCCTATCTGGTTAGCTACTCACTCCTAGGGGTCTGTTGTACTGCACACTTCCGTTCTACTCACTATGGGAGTCTTGCCTTCCTCGGTCTGATAAACTGATACTGCTGTCTTTCATTCTGAGTATGTGTTTACATCTTCACTCCTACACTATTGTGTTAGCCCTGTTTTCCACTTTTTCATGCACTAAATGCTTTTTTTTCTGCAAGAGAGTGCATATCTCCCAACTTTTTGAAATGAGAAAGAGGGACACTGAAGCCACGCCCCTGCCACACCCCTGATAACCCTCTATCGCACACCCACGCATACGTTAAGATTTTATAAGAAAAATATGTAGTTTTATAATTCAAACCACACAGTTGCTTTCTATCTTGCTTCAATTTCCTTCATATTAACATTTTAAATTTAAATTTAGAGTCAATCAAACACATCTTTTTAGTAGACAAATATATATATTTACATAGAACGAGGGACAATGTCCTGAAAGAGGGATGGATGAGGAGGAAAGAGGGACAGGGGGACTGGGCTCCCTAAGAGGGACTGTCCCTCCAAAAGAGGGACAGTTGGGAGCTATGTCAGAGTGTAATATTACAGCAACACCTTTGGACAGCCACTATGCACTTTATTATTGCTATTTGTCTTATCCAGGGGTACTACACATACAGATTATTCTAGCTTGATTAGGTTATTTTTTGACACCTGCCTCTACATTTGTTGCACATTACCTATTTTTGTGGTATGTTCTCCCTGTGGGGTGTGGGGACTGGTTAACTGGCCACCAGGGGCGTATCTGGGTAATATAGCGCCTATGGCAAACACTGAAATTGTGCCCCCCCCCCCTTCCTGTTCAGAGCCCCTTTCAATCTAAAAACAGCATCCTTTCTTGTGTACACGTGTTATGGTTGCCTATGTTTTTTGGCTCGGGATATTGCTGAAGATACTTCTTTCCTTATTCCCCCCTGTCCTCTTTTCTAACACTAAGCCACGTGCGCCCTACATACATGAATCAAGTAACCATGTTCCCCAGATAACAGAATTAATCTGATCTGAGTGATGGAGAGGCATGGGGCAGGCATGGTGGCTCAGCATGGGGTAGGTATGGCAAAGGGGCAGGCAAGGCGCCCATGGTGCTGTGGCGCCCATTTAATGAGCCATGCCTGCACCCCTCTAGATACGCCTCTGCTGGCCACACCTTGCCGGGAGTGGGGTTGAAGGGCTGGTTGAGGAGAGTCAGGCCTCAGCTTGCTTTTGGGGGCTGGTGTTAATTACAGAGCCTACTGTGTTGGAGGGGATGTGCATTTGGGGGAGACCCTGCCCCACTTACAATGTGCTAGTGTGAGGTTTAGGAGGCCCAGAAGCTAATTCCACATGCCCAGCACCACCCTCCCTAAGTTCCCACGACCCAAACAGCCCTCTCCCCCCTGGGCATAGCCCCGCTTACTCCTCCCCCAATCCATTCTCACTCCCTTCCCCCGGTCCCCTGAAAAATGTTTGGACTGGGACTTTGTCCTTGGGCTGAAAACGTTTGGGGACCCCTGCAGTAGATAACAGGGAACTGTATAGGGGAGGAGGAGCACTAGACACCAGGAAACTGTATAGGGAGGGGGCATAAGACACCAGGGAATTTTATAATGGAGGAGGGGGCCTCAAGACATTGGGGTTGACCAATGACTTGGTCCCAGTGTTCAATTTTCGACTCACTTTGTATTTAAGTTTGACAACCCTGCCCTAAACTATTGCTCAGTGATCCAAATACACTAAGCCAAATCCTTATCATTGAACTCCTTTTGTTCACTTATGGAAACTGCCATTTGCATTATATTTGAAAAAAGTCCACTTGCAAGATCAGCTGATCATCTGGCTTCAATGTTGTCACACATTTGTAACAGTGAAGTTAGAGTAGAACCAGAACATCTGTATAGTATAAAAGTATCATGCCAACCACTGCCAACCACTTCACCACTAAAATTGCAACAATACGCAATGAAATTTCCCTCCTCCATCCCTCCCTTACCAATGCGTCTCAGGTTGTCCCCTTGCCTTCCCTCCCAGCGGCTCCCTTGTCTCATCCACCCCTCGCCTCTTTTGCTCCTGCCACCATTGATGAAGTCAGCCTGCTGCTAGTGGCTTCCCCCCCCACATCCTCTCCCTGTGATCCGGTACCCGCGAATACTCTTCGTCCCCACTTCCCTGACCTGGCCCCAGTCCTCACCTCCTTGTTCAATCTCTCCCTTTCCACAGGCATCTTCCCCAAAGCATTCAAACAGGCCACTGTGCTTCCCCTGCTGAAAAAACCCTCACTCGACCCATCCCTACCCTCAAACTACCGCCCAATCTCCCTCCTTCCCTATGCTTCTAAACTCCTCGAACGCCTAGTCCACCAGCGCATTACCCAATACATCAACACCAATACCCTACTTGACCCCCTACAGTCTGGATTCCGACCTGCGCACTCAACTGAAACAGCCCTCGCCAAGGTGGTCAACGACCTTACCCTTGCCAAGGCCAAAGGCAGTTATTCCATCCTGCTCCTCCTTGACCTCTCTGCAGCATTTGACACTGTTGACCACTCCCTCCTCCTCCAATCACTACAGTCCATGGGCATCCATGGGCTTGCCTTGGCCTGGATCTCCTCCTACCTATCCAATCGCTCCTTCACCACTTCCTTCAATGGCTCCTCCTCAACTCCTGCCCCCCTTTCAGTTGGGGTCCCCCAGGGCTCTGTTCTAGGCCCCCTTCTTTTCTCCATATACACTTCCTCAATTGGCAAGCTTATCTCCTCCCTGGGCTTCAATTACCACCTTTATGCAGATGACACTCAGATTTACCTCCATACCCCCGATCTCTCAGCCACCACCATAAACAAGGTCTCCTCGTGTCTCTCAGCAATTTCCTCCTGGATGTCAGCTAGGTTCCTAAAGCTTAACCTAGACAAAACTGAGCGCCTGATCTTTCCACCCCATGCTGCTGCACCCATCCCAGGTTTCCACCTCACAATCGACAACACAACCATTCTCCCTACCTCCCAGGCCCGCTGCCTGGGTGTCACCTTGGACTCTGACCTCTTCTTCATCCCACACATCCAAAACATCACAAGAGCCTGCAATTTCCACCTCCGTAATATCTCCAAGATCCGCCCATTCTTAACCCCGGACACGACCAAACTGCTCATCCATGCCCTCATCATCTCCCGCCTTGATTACTGTAACTCACTCCTTTCTGGCCTCCCCCTGAAACGCACTGCCCCCCTTCAATCAGTGATGAACGCGGCTGCAAGACTCATCCATTCTTCGCACCGCTCTGCATCCACATCTCCCTTTTGTGAATCCCTGCACTGGCTCCCTATCCGTCTCAGGATAAGTTTCAAGATTCTATGCCTGGCGTATAAATCTGTGCACAAAACATGCCCTACCTACATCTCGGAGCTTGTTCACAAGTATACACCAGGTCTCCCCCTCCGTTCCTCCAACGACCTTCGCCTCACCACCCCGCGCATTTCACACTCCCATGCCCGCCTGCAGGATTTCTCAAGAGCTGCCCCCACCCTCTGGAATGCCCTTCCACCACCCATCAGACTTGCTCCCTCTTTCAACACATTCAAGCAAGCCCTCAAAACCGACCTCTTTATGATGGCCTACCCACCTCCTACCACACAGTAACTCTCTAAGGAATATTTAACAGCCCCCCCTAGTGTTTCCACCCCTCCCTTTAGATTGTAACCCTCTGGCAGGGTCCTCCACTCCCTAGTGTAATCTACAGGATCATGTGCTCCTGTCCTATGACAGCCTGTACTTGTATTACTGGGCCTACCTAACCAGCCCATATTGCATGATCATGTATTTTGTACAATTTGTATGTATAACTTTGTTCTATGTGTATAACCCTATGTATGTCATCCTTGTATCATTGTATATATGTATTGTCCAGCGCTGCGTAATATGTTGGCGCTTTATAAATACAATAAATAATAATAATAATAATAATAATAATAATAATATCATACACAAAGGAGAAGGGGTTGTTGTGGAAGTTCAGGGGCGTGACTAGAAATCACAGGGCCCCCCTGCTAAACTTTGGATGGGGCGCCCACTGAATAGGGACTGTCTACAAATCTTTGTCTGCAAAACTTTGTATGATTCATTATCAGTGGCTGAGCACATGTAGTCATTAGAACAATTGTGCAAAGAGAAGAAAGTTGTATCTCTCCTTGCCCATAGTTGCCAGTCTCTCAGGACAGGGCCCCCTGTGGCTTCTGGGCCCCCCTGCTGGTGCATCCCTTGCAGGTTCTATTGTTACGCCCCTGTGTAGAACATAGAGAGGAGACGACATCAACATCTCCACGCTCTGTTCTCTTGCTATGCTTGCACTGCATAAAAGGGGGATTTTTCAATTTGTTTCGAACTTAAGAAAGCGACTGTCCTCTGAAAAAACAATGGTTCTCTCATTAATACCAGGCACTTCTCTGCAACTTTCAGTAATCTTTGAAAGCACAATACAAGCATTGGAAAACAGGGTTTTTTTTCAAGTATTTGAAATAAAATGTTATAACCATATTAATTTCACGCTCCATGAAGTTCCTCTTTAAAGTGTTCCTGAACACAAAGTTCCCTCAACCAAACCTGTTGTGCAGCATGGGCCTTGTAAACGTGAGCGGGTTAGCGTGTGACAAGAGCATTTAGCTGAATGAATTATATACAAACTGAGTATTTGTCTTATTTCAAAATATGTTACGATGAAAAATGACTGTCTGTCTGCTATTTTAGTAGGAGTTTAAAGCAAACATGAAACAAAAATAAAAACGTACGATAAAATGAATTTTATGTGTAGTATGGATAATAGATAGTACTGTACAATAGTAGAAAAGAGTCTCATATTTTTATTTTCAGTTCTATTGATTTTTTTTTTAGAACATTGCATTACTTTTGCAATATTTGCTGTTTACAAATGATGAAACAGAGCAGAGCTAATGACCCTTTGAACATTCCTGCAGTAAAACCATATCTCAATCTGTGAGCCTATGGTGGTAAAGCATCTGCACTGGGCTACTGCCAGACCACAGCGGACCATCAGAGCGGACACTGCACTGTTTGCTCCTGCTGGCCGCATATGATCTGGTGCAAGTGGGAACTGAGCCTTAAAGAGACTCCGTAACAAAAATTGCATCCTGTTTTTTATCATCCTACAAGTTCCAAAAGCTATTCTAATGTGTTCTGGCTTACTGCAACACTTTGTACTATCACAGTCTCTGTAATAAATCAATGTATCTTTCCCTTGTCAGACTTGTCAGCCTGTGTCTGGAAGGCTGCCAAGTTCTTCAGTGTTGTGGTTCTGCTATGAACTCCCCCCTCAGGGGGGAAAGAAACACACAAATGATCTCTTGAGATTCAAAAGGAAGGCTGTATACAGCCTGCTTGTGTATGGATGTATTTTTCTATGTGTGGACATACTGTACATCAACCTACTTCCTGTTTTGGTGGCCATTTTGTTTGTTTATAAACAAACTTTTTAAAGCTGTTTTTAACCACTTTTAATGCGGCGGGGAGCGGCGAAATTGTGACAGAGGGGAATAGGAGATGTCCCCTAACGCACTGGTATGTTTACTTTTGTGCGATTTTAACAATACAGATTCTCTTTAAAGAGAACCTGAGGTGGGTTTGAAAAATCTTATTAGGACACAGAGGCACATTCTGCATACAATGCCCAGCCTCTGTGTCCATACAGTGTCCCCCCAGTCTCCCCCTGTGCTCTGCTGTCCCCCATAAAAAAAAACAAAAAAACGTCCGGCTAGCGACACGCAGATTGTCGCTTGCTGGCTGTTTACCTGAAGGCTGTCAGTCACCGCCGCTCCCCCGCCTCCTGTATAGCGCGGCTCCCCGCCTCTATCCTTTCCCTCCCCGCCTCTGTAAGCTTCCTCCAATCAGCTTACGGAGGTAACTGTATGGACACAGAGGCTGGGCATTGTATGCAGAATATACCTCTGTGTCCTAATAGGATTCTTCAAACCCACCTCGGCTTCTCTTTAAAGGAGTTATCCGGGCACAATATAGAAAATAAATGCTACTTACCGGGGGCTTCCTCCAGCCCCAAGCTCCCAGGACCTCCCTCGCCGCAGCTCTGCCCGCAGCCATTTGCCAGATCTCCGTACCGGTCCCCGGGGATGATGTCAGAGCGACCTCCAGGTCGCTCTGTACTGCGCCTGCGCGAGCGGCGCTGTCAATCACCGCCACGTGGGCCGGAGCGGAATGCGCAGGTCCACGTGGCGGTGAGTGACATGGTCGCCTAAAGGTTAAACTGGACCTGAACTCTTGCACAAGGCAGAAGGAAATCATACAGAAATACACCCTGTATGTATTTAGAGAGTCTAGCCTGTTTAATTCCCCCTCATCTGTGACTAAAGTGTAATTTGATCACTCAGCTGTGTCAGCTCAGGAATCTCCTCTGCCACGGCAGAGCAGCTAATTTGTAAACACAGGATGATAACAATATGTCTGCTTCTATGAAAACACAAAGTAGACACACTGAACATTTATTGCAGGATTTGAATCAGCTGTAACATAGAAATGTTTTTCCTTAAAGGTTATTATGCTGTTGCTTATTTAGAACAGAAAGGAAGTTCTGAGTTCAAGTCCACTTTAATAGATTGCCAGCCCTGATGAGAGCACCCATATTTGTCTCAGTTCAGGTTTTTTGTTTCATCATGAAAACAGTTAGCGAGTTGAGGTGGAGCTGGGAATACAGGATAACCATCCTGTCTTGGGATCCCATAATATACGGTTACAGCGCAGCTCGTAAGCACCAGAAATATTTACACATTTGTTTGCAGTTGCAGCTGTTTACATGATATTCCTAAACATTAACATTCTGAATATTTTACACCCAGCAGCCTGGATATATGAATATTGTATAAGCTAAAGACCTCCTACAGTATGACTTTGCACTGTTATGTCTTATTATACTTGTAAATACATTGCTGCTGAAGGCCATATAGGAGCAGAGGCAAGAGCACTAAATTCTTATACAGAAAATGCTTGTACAAACATTTCTCAGTTCTTGTTCCGCATGTAGTCAGCAGCAACAACCGCTAACTGGTATAACACAAGCATGTGGTGTTCCAAGCATTTAAAACAAAATGTTATCAAGCTAATATACGTGTTTTTTTTTTTAAAAAGCCATGGAATTGCGCAGATATTTGGTTAATTTAAAGACAGTCTACTAACGTCTTCATTGCATTTCAATTTTGCAAAATGTGAGATCGCAAAATGTGATAGATCATAAACCATTCCTGTCCTTGTGAAATATTTCGTGAGAAAACAATTAGAGAGTGTTGCTGGCCACAATCCCATAATTATATAGCCAGATGGGTATTAAAAGAAGCATGTGGCAAGTGCTTAACTACAAACTCCGGGTCCCCAAGCAAAAATTTCATGGGAACCCCTTGACAGGTCATCATCCCCCTCCATGAAGCAAGAGCATTCCTCCAAAATGTGGGGCCATCACAATTCCCTCCTCCACAACACATGCAGCCAACATATCTCCCCCCCCCCCCCAACAACAACTAACAAGAGCTGCCAATATTCCCCATCGCAAGTTTGGCCAAAGTAACTTCCCCATGAAACAAACATGCATAGCTCTGATTTGGGCAAAATGCACTGTTGTATGTTTGACCTGGTGGGGGTTTGTATTTATTTTCACACATAACACTATTGTTGTTTTCTGTACTCCTGACAAAGCCCAATTTGGGTGAAACATGTTGTGTTAGACACACTTGTATACACCTGTATATAGTATACACCTGTATATAGTGCATCTCCTTGTATCATTATTGTCTTACGTTCCATTGAATAACAGTATTGCTGATTTTGAATGCTGTGGGAGAGGTTGACTGGGAGAGTTTGTGGGTTAGTCTTGCAGACTTTCTACTCACCACCCAGTCCTTTGATGTGATATATTTCCATCCCACAAGTTTCACTAGATAGGCTGGTACATGCTTAGTGACCTGACCTTACCAATATCAGTGTCCATGAGTATGTGACACATATCTTGATTACCACACATTTTGAGGGCTAACTGCACCCCATCCTAGCTGAGGCACCAGGTGTGTGTATATGTGTGTGTGTGTGTGTGTGTGAGGGGGGGGGGGGAAGCAAGAACCCCCTTCCAAATTGTGTGTGAGAGGTGATGCCTGTACCTCTGGCATCTCAATCTCGCCATTTTTTAAAATCTTTTATATGATATTTATTAAAGTGACAGTCTGCATATTAGACTGTCTTAGGTACACTTAGGGCCATATTCTATTGTTGAACTCGCCAGCGCTAAGCACTGGCGAGTTCTTAACTTAGGCGATGGGGGCATCGCCTAATCTTACTAAACTTTAGACCCCTCCAGGCGGAAAAGAACTCGCTTGGGCGATATAATCGCCCAGCAAGTTCTTAACACGGTATCCAATTACCCTGTTCATGCCTCCGGGAAGCGATGCTTCCCGGCAGACATGAGCGTTAGCTTAGACCTGCAAAAAGCAGGTCTAAACCAGCTAACGCACGTCGTTGCTGCAGCATCTGGGGGTCTCCTATAATAAGGAGACCCCCCAGAGCTCCCCGTTGGGTCGCCGCACACTTTAGAAGCCCCCACGCAGCTCTGCTAAAGCTCCCCTGTCATTATACATATGCAGCCGATCACCCGACGCCTCTTGCCGCAAAATCCGTCACGTAATTACAGTGTATCTAACACTGTAATTACTGTCCGCATAGGAGGGAGCCCAGGCAAAGCATTTTTGAATCTGCAGCTGGTCTTCCCATTGGTCCACTGTCTGAGCCATTTTATTGGCTCAGACAGTGGACCAATGGGGAGCCCGGCTGCAGATTCAAAGATGCTTTGCCCGGGCTCCTATGCGGACAGTAATTACAGTGTTAGATACACTGTAATTACGTGACGGATTTTGTGGTGAGAGGCGTCGGGTGATCGGCGGCGTATGTATAATGACAGGGGAGCCTTTGCAGAGCTGCGTGGGGGCTTCTAAAGTGTGCGGCGACCCAACGGGGAGCTCTGGGGGTCTCCTTATTAAAGGAGACCCCCAGATGCAGCGGCGGAAGATGGCGGCGATGTTTGGCGGGATAGTGCACATGTGTGGAGAGTGAGGCCGTGGTGTTGATGGACAGCACCACAGCGTAAACCTCAATCTCCATCGTTCGGTAAAAGGGAGCATCGCTCAGGCTTTCGCCTGAGTAATGCTCCCTAACGAATGGCCATCGCGCAAAGGATATGGGCAATAGGATTTGCCGGTAATCCTCGCGCGATGGCAAGGTGATAAGTAGCTCGCATCTGCAAGCTACTTATCACCTTGAATAGGATATGGCCCTTAGGGTGTAGTCTTGTGGACCAACTGTTGTATATTTTATTCCCTTGTACCGAACAATTCGGTTTGTATGGTATCTCAAAGGTACTAAATATGGCAGCCTCCATATCCCTCTCAGTTCAGGGGTACTTTAAGGACTAGTTTACTAAGAATAATTGACTATTTTCAGTTTAAATATTACTTAGAGCCAAGGACAGAGTTTTTCAGTTCTAGATATCACAGATAATACCTGTGCTCGGGTTCGGCATGTAGCGGAAAGAGTTGACAGATTATTGGGTGGGGCTGGGGAAGATCCGGCTGTCATGGTACACATTGGCACCAATGACAAAGTTAGTGGGAGATGGAAGGCCCTCAAAAATGATTTTCAGGTACTTGGAGATAAACTTAAAGCAAGGACCTCCAAGGTGGTGTTCTCTGAAATACTGCCAGTGCCACGTGCTACATCTGAAAGACAGAGGGAGCTTAGGGAGTTAAATAAGTGGCTGAGAAATTGGTGTAGGAAGGAGGGGTTTGGGTTCCTGGAGAACTAGGCAGACTTTGCAGTCGGCTACAGGTTCTACAGCAGGGATGGGCTGCACGTTAATGGGGAGGGTGCAGCTGCATTGGGGGAGAAGATGGCTAAACGGTTGTAGGAGATTTTAAACTAGGATCTGGGGGGAGGCGGGAGGATAAGGTCTCAATACGTAGACAAGATTAGGTAAAAAGACAGTGGGAGCCTAACATTATGGGGGGTGGAGAGGGGGGTGGGGACAGTGTAAAGATTAAGGAGGTTGGTAAAACTTCAAGTAGCCCATTTCATGTAAACAAAATTGGTAAATGTGGTGGTAGAAATATAAAGTGCATGGTAACCAATGCTCGGAGCTTTGCAAATGAAATAGACGAACTAGAATTCATTCTGAATGACAAAGGCTATGACATTGTGGGAATAACCGAGACATGGATGGATGAAAGCCATGACTGGATAGCTAATTTAGAGGGATACAATGTGTTTAGGAAGGATAGAACAGGGAAAAAAGGTGGAGGGGTTTGTCTCTTTGTTAAGAATTCTTTTACAGCTGTCCTCAACGATGAGATGGAGGAAGATTGCGAAGATGTGGAGTCCATTTGGGTAAATATTAATGGTGGAAATAAAAGTTGCCAATTGCTTATTGGGGTATGCTACAGGCCACCTCTTATTAATGAAGCCGCAGAACTGCGATTACTACAGCAGATTGAAAAAGTTGCAAGTAAAAATGAGGTCATAGTTATGGGCGACTTCAACTTTCCAGACATTGACTGGAGTATTGAGGCTACCCATTCTGGTAAAAGCAGCAGATTTCTGGCAGCACTACAGGACAATTACTTGACTCAAATGGTAATAGAACCAACTAGGGGGAATGCGTTACTGGATCTGATCATTTCTAATAGACCAGATAATGTATCAAATGTGCAGGTTCAAGAACATTTGGGAAATAGTTATCACAACATGATAACGTTTGATCTGGTGACTGATAGGCCACGGGGCAGCGGGACCAATAAAACTACGAATTTTAGAAAAGCAAAGTTCAATCAACTCAGGCAGGCACTAAGTTTGGTGAACTGGGATAATGTACTACAAGGGGAGGACACTGAAGGGAAATGGCAAGCTTTTAAACTTATTCTCAATCAATATTGTAGTATGTATATCCCATATGGAAACAAAGGCCTTGATTCATAAAGCATTCCCGCATTCGGAAATGCTGAAAATGGCTTTACCGACCACACAGCAAAATCTGTATTCATAAAGGCTTTTTCCGCATGAAAAGCCGACATTCGCGAGCAGAGTGATGAATCACCGCCTTGCGCGGTGATTATCATAGCAAAAGTAACAAGTAGTCAATTCATAAAGATTAGAGGTAGCGGTATGCGGACGGTTATTACCGCTACCTCTGATGTGGCGAGAAGCGTGCGGAATACAGTGCAGTGAATGGGACAGACCTCCCAAGCAGCTGCAGAGAGAACACCGCACGGAGGGACTCCGCCTGCTTCTCCTGTTTCCGCATGTCTCCCGACAGCCTACCGCCTGCCTACAGCGGAATATCTCCGCACGCCTGTCACAACTAGCAACATTTTTATGAATTACCACCCTGAAGGCGGAAATACCGACAGCGGTGTTTCCCCGCTCGACGTTACCTTACCGACAGCACTTTTATGAATCGAGGCCAAAATGTCTAGGGATTAAAAAAGGCCTCTATGGATGAATAGAAAGGTTAGAGATAAAATGAAGTGGAAAAAGAATGCCTATAAGGTTCTAAAACAGGAGGGGACCGAGGCTGCACTAAGCAATTATAAGAAGGGCAATAAAAATTGTAAAAAAGAAATTAGGCTGGCAAAGATCGAAGCTGAAAATCAAATCGCTAGGGATATCAAATATAACCCCAAAAAGCTTTACAAGTACATCAACTCTAAAAAAAGAAAGGTTGACTGTATAGGACTCCTAAAGGATGAGGGTGGGAACTCAACGGTGGATGACCAAGGTAAGGCAGAGTTATTAAATGCATTCTTTGCTTCTGTCTTCACAAAGGAAACAGCACTGTTGCAAATTACAGATGCAGAAGAGTCTCAATCTTCCAACTGTAATATGAAATACTTAACGCAGGAAGAAATGAAGGCAAGACTAAATAAATTAAAAATAGACAAGGCACCTGGCCCGGATGGCATGCATCCTTGGGTCCTAAGGGAATTAAGTTCAGTTATAGATAAACCCCTTTATCTTATCTTTTGTGACTCTCTTTCAACTGGCAGAGTCCCAGTGGATTTGCGTACAGCCCACGTTTTCCCATTATTTAAGAAGGGCAAAAAATCAGATCCAGGAAATTATAGACCTGTAAGCTTAACATCAGTTGTATGTAAACTATTTGAGAGGTTGCTAAGAGATACTATACATGACTTAATAGTAGAAAGTAATCTTATTTCTCGGCATCAACATGGGTTTACTAAAGACAGGTCCTGTTTGACTAACATGCTCAGCTTTTATGAGGTAGTGAACGCTAATGTGGATATTGGGAATGCTGTATATGTGATATACTTGGACTTTGCAAAGGCCTTCGACCTTGTTCCACACAAAAGTCTGGTGCAAAAGTTGAGGATGCAAGGACTGGGGAAGAGTCTGTGTGCATGGATAGGGAACTGGCTAATGGACAGAAAACAAAGAGTTGTGGTCAATGGATCATACTCAAAATGGGAGACTGTTAGCAGTGAGGTCCCACAGGGGTCTGTACTGGGTCCAGTGCTCTTCAATGTATTTATTAATGACCTAGTAGATTCAGTAGTGAGCAATGTTGCTATTTTTGCAGATGATACAAAATTGTGCAGAATCATCAACTCTCAGGAAGATAGGGCCATATTCTATTGCTGAACTCGCCAGCGCTAAGCACTGGCGAGTTCTTAACTTAGGCGATGGGGGCATCGCCTAATCGAATTAAACTTTAGACCCCCCCAGGCGGAAAAGAACTCGCTTGGGCGATATAATCGCCCAGCGAAATCTTACCACGGAATCCAATTACCCTTATCATGTCTCCGGGAAGCGATGCTTCCCGGCAGACATGAGCGTTAGCTTAGACGTGCAAAAAGCAGGTCTAAAATAGCTAACGCACGTCGTCGCTGCAGCATCTGGGGGTCTTCTTTAATAAGGAGACCTCCAGAGCTCCTCGTCAGGTCGCCGCACAGTTTAGAAGCCCCCGCGCAGCTCTGCAAAGGCTCCCCGTCATTTGTACCGCCGCCGATCACCCGTCGCCTCTCGCCGCAAAATCCGTCACGTAATTACAGTGTATCTAACACTGTAATTACTGTCCGCATAGAAGGAGCCCGGGCAAAGCATCTTTGAATCTGCAGCCGGGCTCCCCATTAGTCTGCTGTCTGAATCAATAAAATGGCTCAGACAGCAGACCAATGGGGAGCCCGGCTGCAGATTCAAAGATGCTTTGCCCGGGCTCCTTCTATGCGGACAGTAATTACAGTGTTAGATACACTGTAATTACGTGACGGATTTTGCGGCGAGAGGCGGCGGGTGATCGGCGGCGGTACGTATGACGGGGAGCCTTTGCAGAGCTGCGCGAGGGCTTCTAAACTGTGCGGCGACCCGACGGGGAGAGCTCTGGGGGTCTCCTTATTAAAGGAGACCCCCAGATGCTGTGGCGGAAGATGTCGGCGATGTTCGGCGGGCGAGTGCGCATGTGTGGGGAGTGAGGCCGTGGTGCTGATGGACAGCACCACAGTGTAAACCTCACTCCCTATCGCTCGGTAAAAGGGAGCATCGCTCAGACTTTCGCCTGAGTAATGCTCCCTAACGATCGGCCATCGCGCGAAGGATATGGGCAATAGGATTTGCTGGTAATCCTTGCGCGATGGCAAGGTGATAAGTAGCTCGCATCTGCAAGCTACTTATCACCTTGAATAGGATATGGCCCATAGTGTCATATTGCAACAGGATCTGGATAGGATGGCTATATGGGCACATACATGGCAGATGAAATTCAATGTTGAAAAATGTAAAGTCATGCATTTTGGTCGTACCAATGGTCTAGCACCATACAAAATAAATGGGATACAGTTGGGGACATCAAACTTGGAGAAGGACTTAGGAGTACTCATCGACAACAAGTTAAATAATCGTACTCAATGCCAAGCCGCTGCAGCTAAAGCTAACAAAATTTTGGGATGCATTAAAAGGGAAATAAAAACTCGAGATGCTAGCATAATATTGCCCCTGTTTAACTCTCTAGTAAGGCCACATCTGGAATATGGAATTCAGTTCTGGGCACCACATTACAAAAAGATATTGCAGTTTTAGAGCAGGTGCAGAGACTAGCAACAAAATTGATACGTGGGATGGAATGTCTCACTTATCAATAAAGGTTAGATAACCTTGGTTTATTTAGTCTAGAGAAAAGACGCCTTATAGGGGATCTAATTAACATGTACAAATACATCAGAGGGCAATATAATAGCTTGGCGAATGAGCTTTTTGTCCCTAGGCCTTCTCAAAGGACTAGAGAACATGATCTGCGCATGGAGGAAAAACGTTTTAGCCATTTTTTTCAGGAAAGGGTTCTTTACAGTAAGAGTGATTAAGATATAGAATGCATTGCCACAGGAAGTCGTTATGGCAAACTCTATACCTGCATTTAAAGGGGGCTTAGATGCTTTCCTTGCATTGAAAGACATCCTTGGCTACAATTACTAGGTAATGCCCAATGATGTTGATCCAGGGATGTTATCTGATTGCCATCTGGAGTCGGGAAGGATTTTTTTCCCCTTTTGGGGCTAATTGGACCATGCCTTGTAAGGGTTTTTTCGCCTTTTTCTGGATCAACAGGGATATGTGAGGGAGCAGGCTGGTGTTGTACTTTGTTCTCTGGTTGAACTCGATGGACGTATGTCTTTTTTCAACCAAAATAACTACAGTGGTGTGAAAAACTATTTGCCCCCTTCCTGATTTCTTATTCTTTTGCATGTTTGTCACACTTAAATGTTTCTGCTCATCAAAAAAACGTTAACCATTAGTTAAAGATAACATAATTGAACACAAAATGCAGTTTTAAATGATGGTTTTTATTATTTAGTGAGAAAAAAAACTCAAAACCTACATGGCCCTGTGTGAAAAAGAAATTGCCCCCTGAACCTAATAACTGGTTGGGCCACCCTTAGCAGCAATAACTGCAATCAAGCGTTTGCGATAACTTGCAACAAGTCTTTTACAGCGCTCTGGAGGAATTTTGGCCCACTCATCTTTGCAGAATTGTTGTAATTCAGCTTTATTTGAGGGTTTTCTAGCATGAACTGCCTTTTTAAGGTCATGCCACAACATCTCAATAGGATTCAGGTCAGGGCTTTGACTAGGCCACTCCAAAGTCTTCATTTTGTTTTTCTTCAGCCATTCAGAGGTGGATTTGCTGGTGTCTTTCGGGTCATTGTCCTGCTGCAGCACCCAAGATCGCTTCAGCTTGAGTTGACGAACAGATGGCCGGACATTCTCCTTCAGGACTTTTTGGTAGACAGTAGAATTCATGGTTCCATCTATCACAGCAAGCCTTCCAGGTCCTGAAGCAGCAAAACAACCCCAGACCATCACACTACCACCACCATATTTTACTGTTGGTATGATGTTCTTTTGCTGAAATGCTGTGTTACTTCTACGACAGATTTAACAGGACACGCACCTTCCAAAAAGTTCAACTTTTGTCTCGGCGGTCCACAAGGTATTTTCCCACAAGTCTTGGCAACCATTAAGATGTTTTTTTGGCAAAATTGAGACGAGCCTTAATGTTCTTTTTGCTTAAAAGTGGTTTGCGCCTTGGATATCTGCCATGCAGGCCGTTTTCGCCCAGTCTCTTTCTTATGGTGGAGTTGTGAACACTGACCTTAATTGAGGCAAGTGAGGCCTGCAGTTCTTTAGATGTTGTCCTGGGGCCTTTTGTGGCCTCTCGGATGAGTTTTCTCTGCGCTCTTGGGGTAATTTTGGTCGGCCAGCCACTCCTGGGAAGGTTCATCACTGTTCCATGTTTTTGCCATTTGTGGATAATGGCTCTCACTGTGGTTCGCTGGAGTCCAAAAGCTTTAGAAATGGCTTTATAACCTTTACCAGACTGATAGATCTCAATTACAGTACTTTTGTTCTCATTTGTTCCTGAATTTCTTTGGATCTTGGCATGATGTCTAGCTTTTGAGGTGCTTTTGGTCTACTTCTCTGTGTCAGATAGCTCCTAGTTAAGTGATTTCTTGATTGAAACAGGTGTGGCAGTAATCAGGCCTGGGGGTAACTACAAAAATTGAACTCAGGTGTGATAAACCACAGTTAAGTTATTTTTTAACAAGGGGGGCAATCACTTTTTCACACAGGGCCATGTAGGTTTTGAGTTTTTTTTCCTCACTAAATAATAAAAAACATCATTTAAAACTACATTTTGTGTTCAATTATGTTATCTTTGACTAATAGTTAACGGTTTTTGATGAGCAGAAACATTTAAGTGTGACAAACATGCAAAAGAATAAGAAATCAGGAAGGGGGCAAAAAGTTTTTCACACCACTGTATGTAACTATGTAACTATGGCAAGAAGTCCCTTCTTCTAGCTAGAAAGCAGCCTAGTTTCACTACTGCCTCAATATTTGCTCCTTCATTTACTACAAACGCGATGCAGATTTACAGCAAGGAAGAAAAATGACACCAGTTCCTGTCCTTATGACATCATAGCACACTTGTTTCACCAGCCACAATAACTTCCAGTGTCGGACTGGGAGCTGGAAAAGCGGAGGAAATCCACTTGCTGGCAAAGCAGCAGTAATCAGGTGTTGCTGCTTACAGTGAAGACTTGCTATCGGTTTCTATTGGGAGAGATAACACAGGGTTACTGCTGCTTGGCCAGCAGGTTTATTTCCTCAGTGTTTCCACCTCCCAGTCCAACACTGATAGCTTCTCTTAGAAATAACTGTTACGTTCAGCAATAAATAGGTGAGAACAAGGATAGGAAACAGCTGCAGAATTATATTATTTCAAAAGTACTTTTTAAAAGCTTTGACAGAGGCTCTGCTGCATTAGATTGCCCAATTTTCCAAACTATCTAGATTTCCATAAAATTAGCATAACATTTGCAGCAACTCAGATTTATAAGCAACTCATTCACCAACTTTACTCTGAAGTAATGAAAACTGAAAGTTGATTGTTATATTATTTCACTTTACATTTTCTTTTTGCATTACCATTTGTTCCAGCTATATATATATTGTATAATATACAATGCATGCACACTAGCTGACCAGCACCCACACAAGCTGCTGCTGGATCCAGCATTAGCAATTAGGTGCCACTGTCTGATGCCTGTGTTGGGCTATGATATTAGCATGGACGGATCTCACCACCTGCAGGAGAATGATGTTATGCACTCCATTTATCACCGAAGTGTGGCCGCCTCCTGTGCCTCGTAGCAGTGTTTCTGCCGATTCCAGACACGCACTCCGTACAGAGAGGTGCCACGGCTAGCGAGCATGCCGACTTCCCCACAGCACAACAAGGTGAAGAGGCGCCCAAAAATAGATAAAACTGAGTTAAAAAACAAATAAAATCGAAAAAATAGAGGTGGCTTACCTCTCAGACGATACAATCAATTTGAAATAAGAGATCAATATTTATTTAGCACAGGCAACACATTTCATGGGTTCATCCCTACTTCCTCAGGCCAATAATATTGCTGAAAGAATCAAGCCCCTAAGCTAGGAGCGCAACAGCATACACTTGGTTCCATCTCCTCCATGTTTTGTATATATATATATATATATATATATATATATATATACTCGAGTATAAGTCTAGAAATTTAGGTCTGATTCACTTCATAAAAGCAAAGGAGTCGATTTATACATGAGTCATGGGCAACGCAGCACACTGAGTAATGTGTGTGCTAATAGTGACATTCCCATTTGCTGCAATTTACCCTGTGGTAAGCAGAGGCATAACAATAGACCCTGCAGGGGATGCAGACACAGGGGGGCCCAGAATCCACAGGGGGCCCTGTCCTGAGAGGCTGACAACTAAGGGCACAGAGAGAAAAAACTTTCTGCTCCCTGCACAATTGTTCTAATGACTGCATCGGCTCAGCCACTGATACCGAATCATACAAAGTTTTGTAGACAAAGATTTGTAGACAGTCCCTATTGCAGGGGAAGGGAGCCCCATCTAAAGTTTTGCAGGGGGGCCTAGTGATTTCTAGTTACGCTCCTGGTAGCAAGTGATATTTTGAGGAAATCCAAGAAAACACAGGTCTGGAAATCCTGGTCACAACAAGTAACAAGGAAAGGGGCGGGGAAATACTGGGCTGCATAAAAGGGAGTGAATCATTGCAGCACTTGGGGGCCTGGAGGAGTTATTGGCTGCACTTGAAGGACAGGAGGGGTTCATTGCTGCAATACTGTATGCAGCGCAGTCATAACCTCTCCTGAGCCCCATCTATTAACTTTGCTGGGTAGACTTATACTTGAGACAATATAAAATTCCAGCTTAAGATGGTTGAATATTGGAGTCGACTTATAAACGAGGTCGACTTGTATTCAAGTATATACGGAATATATATATATATATATATATATATATATATATATATATATATATATATATATTTCTGTACAGTTATTTAAATACATTTCAACTTACATTTATATCTTCCAAATCGAGAAAGTTTAGTACCACTCCATTCCGCTTCCAGATGATAGGAGGACGCAGCGTTCCGTGAATTGCACAAGTTAACACAGTGCTTAATCCCACGGTCACAGTTGTCACACTGACCTTCTTATCCTCATCAAGACTGAGCTGAACAACTTCTGAAAGACAGCACAAAGGGAACAAGATAGAATCACTGTATTTTGTAATACCAAAAAAATCCTTTAAATGGCGCTGTAGGGACATATAATAGAATGCAATATGTTATTCAAGATACCTATTTTTATGGTCATTTTCCTGGTTTCAGCATTAAAAACAATTCCTTTAGCCATATATATTGGTATGTAGCCCCCCTGTTTAGCTATGTGTTTAAAGCGTAATGCGCTGCATGCTACACGGGCTATTGGCCACGTAGCATGCGTAACAATAGGACGCATGCTATGCTGCGGTTAGTGCAGCATAGTGAACGCTATTCATTTAAAGCGGGATTGTCACCATAAAAATCAAATTTCAACAGCATGTATTCAACAGAGTGTATTAAGTGATAAAGATGCTAATCCTGCATTCAAAACTTTTTCTGCTGTTATGGTATGGAGTCATCACATACTTAAGGAGCACTGGCCCTTTTGTAGTCAGTGCCAAAGAGTTGCATGCTGGGGGTTCTTTTTATCTATAATATATTCCTCCTCTTCCATTTATTTCCCTGCCTAGCTGCTTATCTGAAACATGATCACCTGCTCACTTGTGTTTACAAGCAAGGCTGAGGTGACTCAGCAATTGGAGGAGAAAAGAAAAACAAGTAAAGGGCAGAAATGACATCAGGATTTAGCCTAAACTGTGGGCAAAGACATGGTTCCCACCAGAAACAGAATTCTCTTCATTTACTATATAACATTCACTGAAATCAAAATGTGGACAGTACAATACATGTGTTATGTAAGTAGATCAAGTATTTATCTACTTATATATGTGTTTTTTTTCCCTGGCATAGTATGGCTAATCCTACTGCTTTAAAGAGGAACTCCAGTAAAAATAATGTAATAAAAAAAGTGCTTCATTTTTACAATAATTATATATACATGATTTAGTCAGTGTTTGCTCATTGTAAAATCTTTCCTCTCCCAGATTCACATTCTGACATGTATTACATGGTGACATTGTTACTGTGGGCAGGTTATGTAGCTGTTTCTAGCTGTTCTGGCCTTGCAGACAGCTATAAACAGCCATTTCCTGTCTGTGAACATTGTTACATTGTGGCAGTTTGCCCAGAGTACCGCGGTACCAGAGCCTCCTGTGGGAGGGGTTTCAGCACAAAATCAGTCATACAGCGCCCCCTGATGGTCTGTTTGTGAAATGCAATAGATTTGTCATGTAAAAGGGGGTATCAGCTACTGATTGGGATAAAGTTAAATTCTTGGTCGCAGTTTCTCTTTAAGCCTCCTTACTGCTAATAAGGAGCGCTCCTCTCCTCCCGCCCTGAGCCCCTATGGTTCCAATCACTATAAAGGAAGTGATCCACGCACTCTGATTGGCCCAATAGGCTGCCTGTTGCTTGACAATGCATACACCATTTCAGTCAGCGGCAGTAAAGATTGAAAATGTCTGGAATAGTTTTCTCTTTATTTACTATATAGAATTCACTGAAATCAAACCTTGGAAAGTACAATACATATGTTATGTCAGTAGAACAAATATTTATCTACTTATATAGGTGTTTTTTCCCCAGGATAGTACATATCATAACACAGGTACCTCCAATAAAAAAAAAAATATTTAAAAGGTTAAAAGGAGGGAAATATGCTTCCTAAAAGCAATCACAGTTCAGCAATATAAGGCAAAAATGAACTTTTATTCAATATGTCACACTTCACAGAGTGACTCTGCTTCTTCAAATATAAATACCATTTAGTGCCAGAAAAAGTTCACGAGCGCATAACCTTTTAAATATTTTTTTCGTCTGGGCGGCTTTGAATCCAGTCATCCTCTATTCTTCACCCTCATGTCTGGCATGGCAGACTGTCCTTAATTAGTTGCAAGTTGCCTGTGTGACTGAACCACTCTACTGCGCCTTCAACCAGCTGCAATATTTCCTACTGCGGTGTGACGCTGCAAATATCTAATGGCACATTTTCCAATATAAAGTAGGAACTGCATCACCTGTTTTTGTAATGTGTATGAGGGTCATCCACAATGTGACAGCTATTAAAGATGAAAGTTCCACTGAATTGGATATTTATTTTTTAACATACTTTTAATCCTCATTTACGTGCGGTGCTGTGACATATGTCAAAGCACCATCCGCACCCTCCAGCACCCCCTGTGGCCCCCGCACTGCTGAACCGTAATCTCAGACTGAGCAGAACGTCAAATAGGGGCGGGGAGGAAGTGGCAGTTCCTCTCCCCTAGCCCGTCCCTAGGAACGCCCCTTCACTCCCCGCTGATAGTTACCAATATCTTCGTATCAGTGCACTATTGTTCCAAGCTCAATCTCCCTAAGCTCATACAAGTCGCAGCTCTCCTGCGCTGTGTGCCGTTACATGCAGTGATATCGGGAACCATCAGCGGGGAGTTCCTAGGGACAGGCTAGGGGAGAGGAACTGCCACTTCCTCCCTGCCCATATTTGATTCTGCTCAGTCGGAGAATACGGCTAAGTAGTGGAGGGGGCTACAGGTGGCGCTGAAGGGTGCAGATGGTGCTGTGATACTGGTGAACTTAGATTTTTAAACTTTTAAATCAAAACTATATGGAATTCCAGGAAAGCCTTCTTTAAAGGACAACGGTAGTGAGAGGTAAATGCAGGCTGCCATATTTATTTTCTTTTAAGCAATACCAGTTCCCTGGCAGCCCTGCTGGTCTATTTGGCTGCAGCAGTGTCTGAATAACACCAGAAACAAGCATGCAGCTAATCTTTTCAGATTTGACAATAATGTCTGACACACCTGATCTGCTGCATGCTTGTTCAGGGTCTATGGTTAATAATATTAAAGGCAGAGGATCAGCAGGATAGCCAGGCAACTGATATTGCTTAAAAGGAAATAAATATGGCAGCCTCCATATCACTCTCACTACAGTTGCCCTTTAAAGGGACTCTGAGCAGTGCAGAAACTATGGAAAATGCATATCATTTTAAAGCTCTCTTTCTCCTCTTTCCAGTGATATATAAACCGCCGCTCTACGCCTTTTAGTTTTCTCTATTTTCGTGATCGAAATCGCGGCCACGGCAATTTCGATCGCGAAAATAGCGAAAACTAGAAGGCGTAGGGCGGCAGTTTATATATCACTGGAAAGAGGAGAAAGAGAGCTTTAAAATGATATGCATTTTTCCATAGTTTCTGCACTGCTCGGAGTCCCTTAAAGAGTCCATTTTCACTTCAGGTTTGAATTAAAGCTCAGGTACAGTTTTTTTTTTCACTTAGACTTGATAGAACAAATATATAACATTAATTATGTATAAAAAAAAAAGTTTGGTAGAAAAAAATGTAATTTTTGCAGAAAATGGAGCTTTACAATCAACACTTTAATAAGACACCTGGGGCCATATGCAATTCACTTTTTCACCTGAGTTTTCTCCTAGGTGATATTTTTAAATTTGTCAATAAAATGCACTTTAGGCTGGTTTCACAGTGGGATGTTACAGGCGCACGTTAGAGCAGCCTGTAACGCACCCCACCGCACAGCAATGAAAAATCAATGGGCTGTTCACAGTGCCCACGTTGCGTTACATTGTGACGCTACGCCATAACAGAACGTACTGCATGCAGTACTTTGTAAGCGGCAGAGCCGCGTTAGAATACTTGCACATGCTCAGTAAAGTTGGGGAGGAGCGGAGAGCGGCCAAGCACATGGCTAATTAATATGCACTGCACTCAGTGATGTGCAGTGTTTACTTCCTGGAGCTGCCGCTCTGTGCGGCGATTGGCCGGGCGGGACCACGTGATGCCGCATGCGTCCAAGAGTACGCATCACGGCATCACGGACGCCAGAGTGAGCTGCACAATGCTGCTCACTCTGACGTCCACATCAGAGAGCACCAGGCGTTGCGTTAGGTGCACGTTATGCGACCTTAACGTCCCCTAAAACACAGCGTCCTGGTGTGAAACCAGCCTGAAGCGATTAGAAAGCAAGAAAATGCTCAAAATAATTTTGATAGTCCTTTTTCATTTACTTTTTGGTACTTTTGTAGTTGAAAAGTGCTGGAAAGTTATTTTAATTTGAAGATGAAAAATTATCACCTAGAAGAAAACTCAGGTGAAAAAGTGAATTGCATATGGGCCCTGGGCCCATATGCAACTACATTTTTCTCCTGAGTTATCTCCTAGGAGTTCATTTTCATCTTCTCTTTAAACTAACTTTTCAGCATTTCACAATTGAAAAAGTACCTTAAAAGTTGGTGGAAAAGTCCTATCAAATTTTTTTCGAGTATTTTCTTGCTTGCTGTGGCTTCAAAGGCATTTTATGACAAATTATGAAAATATCACGTAGGAGAGAATTCAGGAGAGAAAAAGAATTGCATATGGGGCCTGGAGAGTTACTTTGATTGAGACACATATATTACATGGACTATTGGGGGCGGGGTGGGTGCCTTATGGGTGGGAAAGGGGCATTACAGTACTTTTATATTATCTCCCTTAGGAGGGGATGTTTTATGATAAAAGAAGACTTCCAGATTAAACAATGTATCTCCCCCATACTATTACCCTATGCTCCTCCTAGGTAATGAAAGGTGGGGAAGATCCCCTTGCCCTTAAAAGGAACCTGAGGTGTGAGACCTATGGAAGCTGCCATATTTATTTCCCTTTAAACAATACCAGTTGCCTGAGAGTGCTGCTGAACTGTAGGGTCAGAAGGATCTATTTCACACACCTGAAACAAGCATGCAGCTAATCTTGTCAGATTTGTCATAGACATCTGATCTGCATGCTTGCTCAGAACTTTTGCGCCTGCGCAGTACACCGCGGACAACGTGGCTGTGATTGACAGTGGCACTCATGCAGGTGCAGTACGAGGCCAACCCTGAGGTTGCCTCAGTATGGGCAGGGACACCGGGCCGCGAGCGGAGCTGCGTCATGAGAGCTAACACAAAGAGAGAGGTGATGAATTTCCATTCATCCTCCTATGCTAGATATTCCCCCGGGTGGGTATTTTTTAGGAAGTGGATCCCCACACTCATTAGCTTAGTCTACATGGCAAAATGCAGCCTTTATGGGGGAAAATGCATTAATAAGCCTTGAGGAAAAAAAATACATATAAAAAATGTTGTTGTTTATAATTTTTTTTAAAGAATGTTAAAAAAATTAAGAAATAAAGTCTTAAACTCAATTAACAAGAGTCTTCACATATTAGGCAGAGTATGTGAAAACCTTTTTATTGTTTATTTAACCTTTATTTAACAATGATACACGTTGGTACAGTAATAGATAATAATAAAAAAACACAATTAATAATAAACTTATTAAATAACTTCCACATATTTTCTGTCTTACATCTGTCATTACTGAAATCTGCACCTCTTTTGAAGTCCTTTAAAATTACTGTCAGTTTTGGGGGATCTTAACCACTTGAGGACTGCAGTGGTAAACCCCCCTAAAGACCACGGCAATTTTAACTAAATGGGCCACTGCTCAGCACACAAGTGATCTCCCCCACACCTTTTCTCCCCACCAACAGAGCTCTCTGTTGGTGGGGTCTGATCACCCCCGCCCTGTGTTTTTTTAATATATAAATATTTGTGTTTGTTTTTTAATAAAATATGCTTTTTTTTTCTGTGCTGTCCCCGGCTCCCTCCCTCCCTCCCCCGCCAGCCAATCAGCGTGATCAGCTGTCATAGGCTTCAGCCTATGACAGCCGATCACTGTGCAGCCTCAGGAGGGGACAGCTGTGTCATACGGCTCTTCCCCGTACAGCGCTGCTGCCGATCACAGCGCTGTACAAGTAAATAGATGGCGATCACGCCGTCTAACAGTCTCCCGAGCGGCTATTGCCGCTCGGAGACTGAAGAGGGGGCGGAGCACCGCCCTCCGAGCATGAGATGCGCGTGCAGCGTGTGCGCAATCTCATGCAAATTAGAGCCCCAGGACTTGACGCCAATTGGCGTTAGGCGGTCCTGAGGCTGCTGCTGCAACCACGCCCATTGACGTGGGGCGGTCGTTAAGAAGTTAAAGGGGCACTATGGCAAAAAATGTAAAATGTAAAATATGTGCAAACATATACAAATAAGAAGTACTTTTTTTCAAGAGTAAAATGAGCCATAAATTACTTTTCTCCTATGTTGCTGTCACTTACAATAGGTATAGAAATCTGACAGAAGCAAGAGGTTTTGGACTAGTCCATCTCTTCATAGGGGGTTCTCAGGAGATTTATTTATTTTCAAAAGCACTTAGTGAATGGCAGTTACTCTGTCCAAATTCCAAAAAATAGTGTAGCGAGCAGGGACGCTGGCCAACATCATTGTTTAAATGCTTTTTGGGACTATCTTTATAAATAATAAAAGCCTTACGGAGAATCCCCTATGAAGGGATGGACTAGTCCAAAACCTGTCGCTTCTCTCAGATTTCTACTACCTACTGTAAGTGACAGCAGCTAGGGGAGAAAAGTACTGTATGACTCATTTTACTCTGGAAAAAATGTACTTCTTATTTGTCTATGTTTGCACATATTTTAAATTTTACAATTTTTTCGCCATAGTGCCCCTTTAAGGAACAGTTTTTTGTTTTTTTTTAACGTGGCATAGCATATTGTCTTCTTCTTTTCCAATTTCCTGCTTCCTATTACATCGGTCATTGTAAAATAATAGCGACAAGAGGTTCGATTTATTTTGATAGGCTCTTGGTAACACAGTCTGTCTGTGTTACTATACATTGCAGGTATTACAAACCTTGCCCTAAGCAGCGTTGTCATAAATGTGTCAGAGAATTCTCAGCTTACTGAAAAAAAATCCCCTTTTGCTGAACAGTTCAGTAGAAATAGATTGAAATCCACAATCCCTGCCTCTATAGTAGTGCTATAAAATCATAGTGAATATATAAATCATGACTTCGCTTTGAGCAAGTGGGATCTTGGGAATTTGCACCCATCTCTCTAGTATAATGCATATTACAGCAGACATGTTTGAAAATATGTGCTTTGACCTGTGTTCTATTAGTTTACATTGATAGGCATTTTTTTCAACTTCTTTTTTCAAACAACCTGCAAGGTTCCTTAAAGGACACCCGAGGTGAAAATAAACTAATGAAATAAAAGGTTGTATCTATCTTCCTTCTCTTAAAAATGACTTTTTAAGATATTCCACAGTTTTATTTTATGTCTAAATCTACTTTTTAAGCTTTAACTGTTTTTTTGTTTTGGCTCAATTACACATTCATTGAAGTATGCCAGAGCGAAAATATATAAACGATTGGCCCTTTTTATCTCTTTCCTGCTCTCAGAAGCCATTTTCTGCTAGGAAAGTGTTTTATAGTTGGAATTTCTTATCAGTGAGGGTCACACTGTAGTCACTTCCTGTCTGAGTCAGGATCGAGTCAGCCACTTACATACCTGATGTTTAACTCTTTCAGGCAGAGAAAGAAAAAAAGGAACACAGCATAGTTATTTGTGTGCTAGGCACTGTACATACCCATGTCTATCTCATCATGTCACATGTCATGTTTTTCCTCCTCAATGCTCTCCATTGTATCCCCCCCCCACACACACACATTATTGTGAACAAGTCATATTTTTAATGATCTGTACTCAGATTTCCTGTATCCTCTGATCTTTAGTAGAAATATGCCTCCACCACACCCAATCTGTGAGATAATCCCAGGTCACCTCTGGTTGAAACCGACCAAGCCACTCCAGTCCAGGTAATCATGATCTCAGGTCAGCCTCATACACATTTAATTAAAATTGCAGCTCTCCAACTGGATCTCCTGTCTTTACTCACACATCGATGGCTTGGCTTCAATACCCCAAATAAAAACGTATCATTGCATGTTACTGTAACTATTTATAATATTTAAAAGTGCATTTCACTCACAAGTTGCTTCATCTTGGAGGGGGAATAACATTAACCCCACCCCAGACTTTCAGCAGGTGCTGGGTAAGTGGTCTTTCGGCTTCACCCTGTGCCAAAATTCGGCCGCAGCAAATTTGAATGTAAGCGTTATTGGTGGTTGAGGTGGAGAATTGTTACATTTACTGTCATAGTAGACCAGGGTTTGAATCCTCTCTGTACTTATTCAATAAAGAGTCCTTGGGCAAGGCTCTATAACACTGCAGGGTGGCCTATTGAGTGTGCCCTCAGTGGTTACAGCTCTCAAGTGTTTTGAGTTTGACAGGAAAAAGTACTAGGGTAGGGTTAGTCCTTTGATTAAATATGGGGTAGAAGTAGTGATGGGCGAACACCTGGATGTTCGGGTTCGGGAAAGTTCGCCGAACATGGCCGAGATGTTCGGCATGTTCGGGCCGAACCCCGAACTTCCCGAACATCCCTATTTTGGGGGCCCTATGGGGTCGCAGGCATAAGGGGGGAGCATGCCCCGATCGCGGGGGGGGTCGGAAATTCCCCCCACCCCCTCCGCTAGCGCTCCCCCCTCTGCCCGCTTCCCCATTCAAAAGTTTCAAGAAGTACCTGTATAGCGGATGGCCTGGCAGTGGCACTGTGGAGTGAGGAGGAGGAGGAGTCCGGAGAGTGACGAGTTGAGGGAGGCCGGGCAGCGGGCGTGAGGTCAGAGAAAGGGCGGAACTCGCCCTTTCTCTGACCTCACGCCCGCTGCCCGGCCTCCCTCAACTCGTCACTCTCCGGACTCCTCCTCCTCCTCACAGAATACAGAAGTTCGGGGCGAACCCGAACTTAAAAGGCCGAACACCATGAGGTGTTCGGCCGAACTCGAACATCACCCGAACAGGGTGATGTTCTGCAGAACCCGAACAGTGGCGAACACTGTTCGCCCAACACTAGGTAGAAGTAAGTAAGGATTTTCAGGTAGGATGAGGCACCGTAGAAGGGGAGGTTAGAGTTAGACTAGGTAGAACCAGTTGGGAAGGATAAGGAGTATGGCAGGATCTTGAAAACAAGGTATCAGCAGAAATCTCTTTGCTGCTGATACCTAACCTGGCACTCAAATGAACCGCCTTCCAAATATCAAGCAGCATCTCATATATACAGGGGAAATTTAAAAAATTAGAATATCATGCATAAGAATCAGAATCATTTTATTTCGCCAAGCATGACTGGGTCAAGCCTGGAATTGGGTTTGGCACAATGGAGCGGTACATAGAAAGAAAGTAAAAACGTTAACATGACAGTAACACCTCATACTCAAATATCAAATATAGACATACACAAATATACAACCATACAATCAGCATTGGATATACATATGGCACAGTATTCCTCTTTCACAAACACACTGCTGAAGACTCCCGCTCCTATGCAGGTGGAAGGGCTCTGATAGAGGGTGGCAGAATATTAAGGGAGTTCAGGAGGCTAACAGCCCTCGGGAAGAAAGAGTTCTTGTGTCTGGTGGTCTTGGTGGGGATGGCCCGAAGTCTCCGACTCAGTGGAAGTGGGGTGGAAAAACGGTGGCCTGGGTGAGAGAGGCCACTTGCAATCCTCAGTGCCCTGGCTCACAGTCTAGTGTGATACAGGTGGTCAAGTGGGGGCAGAGGTCTCCCAATGATCCTCTCCGCCAACCTAATGATCCTCTGTAATTTGTGCCTGTCGCTGGCGGTGGCTCCCACATACCATACCAAGATGGCGGAGCAGAGGATCGATTCAATGGTGGGCGTGTAAAAGCATGTTAGAATCTCCTGTGTCATGCCGAACTTCCGCAGTTGGCGGAGGAAGAAGAGTCTCTGCTGGGCCTTCCGTTGGGTTGACGTGATGTTGACCCTCCAACTGAGATCGCTGGAGATGGTGGTGCCCAGCAGGCGAGCGCAGGGTACTCTGGCCACCTCGGTGTCATTGATGTAGATGGGGGGAGGGGTAGGAACCAACTTCCTAAAGTCAATTATAAGTTTGACGGTTTTAGCCGTGTTGAGCACCAAGCTGTTCTCCTTGCACCAGTGGCATAGTCTCTCCACCTGTTGCTGGTAATCCTGGATGTTGTCCTTGGTGACGAGGCCAACAATAGTGGTGTCCTCCGCAAATTTTATGACTTTGACAGAGTCTGCCGTGGATCTGCAATCATTTGTGTAAAGGGAGAAGAGCAGCGGGGACAAGACACAGCCCTGGGGTGCATTTCAGTAAATCAACTTAAAAGGTGAAACTAATATATGAAATAGACTCATTGCATGCAAAGCAACATATTTCAAGCCTTTGTAATCATTTTGATGATTATGGCTTACAGCTTATTAGAACCCCCAAAATCAAAATCTCAGAAAATTAGAATATTGTGAAAAGGTTCAATATTCTAGGCTCAAAGTGTCAGACTCTAATCAGCTAATTAATCCAAAACAGCTGCAAAGTCCACAAAGACCACACCTGGGCGCTTGGGTGGAGAAACCCCATGTGTGACCATTGACCACACCTAGGCCCCTGGGGGGAGGAACCCTATGTGTGACCACACCTGGGCCCATGGTTGGAGGAACCCTATGTGTGACCAAACCTGGACACTTGGTTGGTGGAACCCTATGTGTGACCACACTTGGGCCCTTGGGTGGAGGAACCCTATGTGTGACCACACCTGGACTCTTGGGTGGAGGAACGCTATGTGTGACCACACCTAGGCCCTTGGGTGGAGGAACGCTATGTGTGACCACACTTGGGCCCTTGGTTGGAGGAACCCTATGTGTGACCACACCTGGGCCCTTGGTTGGAGGTACCCTACGTGTGACAACACCTGGGCCCTTGGTTGGAGGTACCCTATGTGTGACCACACCTGGGCCCTTGGATGGAGGAACCCTATGTGTGACCAAACATGGACTCTTGGGTGGACGAGCCCAATGTAAAGTTTTTTTTGTGTTTTTTTTGGCTTTGTACCTTCGCCCATGCTTTGCAACACTGGTACTTTATCCAAGACCTGAAAAAGGAAGACACTAAATAACAGCATGTAAACTACTCTACAAAGTACAGAGGATTTCTGTTCTGTGTAGTAACAGTCATGGGTTTTATTTATTTAAAGCACTCATCCGTTCCCAGGAATTTAGACATTACTTTTGTTAAGTAGAAAAAAAAAGTAAGTCGCTTTTGTACAAATAACAAAGATAGGGCTGTAACACTTCAATGGCAAGTAAATTCACACTTTTACATCTGCTTAACGTATTTTTTTTTCTCCATCTCTAATCCCGTCTGAGGTTTTATTTTCCGCTAAATGAATGTTCGGCTGCCTCCTCGGCGTTTCATATAATCACATCTCGGAAGGTGTTACATGGGGTGTTGATTTATCGCAGGAATCGTCTTCCTGGTGTCATCCGCAGACCGCCAGTGGCAATCATAATTTAACAATAAGACGTCTATAATTGAGGTCATTGAAGAGAACATGTATAAATGAGTACACGCGGATCCGTCCGTGAATTTGGAACACACTAGAAATTATTCACTATTCAGAGGTTTTATACTGTAATTCTCGGGACTGTCATTCGTTTTGTCATCCCTGTTAGTGGGGAAAAAGGAAGGATTACAATGGATCCTGTCTGATAATTATCAGTGTGTCAGAATAACTGTACTCTAAAATTATCTTTAAGAGGACGCCTGACAGAGTAATAATACCCTATACATCACAGCTGGGTGAGTCCTAGACACCTTCTGCGCTGACCAGGGCTATAGCGGATCTGTAATGGAGAGATCAATCTTTTCATTAACTACATGTTAAAGCTTACAGAGATGGACCATTCTGCATTGAATAGCACTGGTTTATATATTTTTGTTAGTTTAACCCTTTAGTGGCCAAATAAAGTAAAACTTTATGCAACTTGGCTGCATGGCCAAATTTTTCCTTACGCTGGCGAAATGTGCCTTCCCCAGCCTGGCAGGCTTGACAGGGTATGTGGCGGAAGGGCAGAGTGGCTGCAGGGAGCTCTCATGCATATCTGTCTGGACGGCTGGATCGGCTTCTTATTCCTCCACCGCGGTGGGGACGTACTCCCGACAGGTCTTCCCGGTTCCAATCACATGATATGACAAGTGATCAGGATCAGTGCCGGGCTGAGGCGAGAGAGGCTCCAGCCTCAGTGTAGGAGGGAGCGCACAACTCACTCAGCTATCATTCCCCTATTGTGTTTGAAGCAGAGATAAATAAGGAAAGGAGATACATGGCAGTGACTGCAAGTCAGATAACTAGAGATTAAGGTGTTGGGGGGATTGGGGGCCCTGGGGAGCCTCTTAAGGTACATACACGTATCTGATTTTTCCAAACGACTGGTAGTTCGGACCGGTCATTTGGACATCAAATCGGGCATGTGTACAAACAATCGTTTGGCAGATAAGGCTGGTTTTGACGAATCCGCTTGGCGCTTGGCGGATCCATAAAAATCAGGCCTATCAGCTGAATGATCGTTTGTACACACGCCCGATTTGACTTTTAAACGACTGGTCCGACCGGTCGTTTGGACAATATTAGACCTTGTCCCGGCTCTGATCAGGATACAGGAGACCGTGTCAGAGTTACAGCACCACCCAGTGGTGGAAGGGGGTAATGGGAGAGTCTCTTTCATCTCTTTCATCATCCCTCTTCTACCACCTGGTGGCACTGAAACGCTGACACTGTCTGCTGGATCCAGATCACATGTCATATCATGTGATCGGATGTGATCAGGACCCAGAAGACCTTCCATAAATTCAGAACCGCCGGTAGCGCAACAGAAGAAGCCGTCCGGAACTGGTAAATATAACTGCATATTGCCATGTTCTCATTTGGCTGCACTAGGCAGTCAAACAAGATATGCCAACAGAGGCTAGCACTGCACAAGCAGCTTCAAACGAAGCATTTCATTTGAAGCTGCTATTGGGTTAAAGGACGACTGAAGTGAGAGGGATATAGAAGATGCCATATTTATTACCTCTTAAACAATGCAGATTGCTTGGCTATCCTGCTGATCCTCTGCCTCTAATACTTTTAGTCATAGACCCTGAACAAGCATGCAGATTAGATGTTTGACTAAAAGTGTACCCAAGCTTGGGTCAAAAAGTAAATACTTACCTCTGTTCTCTTGTCACTGAGCGACGGACCCCCCGAAGATTACCGACAAGGGCTTGCCCGAGTCTGGCTGTGCCTGTGCAGTAACCTGCAGCCACTCGTGCTACTGTGCATGCGCGACTGTGCTCACGCAGATGCAGCACGGCCACACTCTTGCCAGAAGAGGAGAGTGGCACCCTGATCAGCTGGAGGATCTGCAATGGGGATCCGAGGACACTGAGGGAAGACTCTTTAGGATCCAGAAATTTCCTTCTACTTAGGTAAGTATGTGTTTCTGCACCCATTGCCACATGCTTGTTTCAGGTGTGTGATTCAGACACTACTGCAGTCAAAGAGATCAGCAGGACAGCCAGGCAACTTGCATTGTTTAAAAGAAAACAAATATGAAAGCCTCCATATTCCTGTCACCTCAGTTGTCCTTTAACCACTTCCCGACCACCCATAGGCGGTGAAAAGTGGCCATGTGCGTACATGCGCAGGCATGTGAACATGTGCACCCCGTGGTACCCGCGGGTGCATCCCGAACCTCTGTCCTACAGAACAGATCATTTTAAAATGTCTGGTTTGCACTGAAAAGTAGTTCACCATAGCTCCCAACTGTCCCTCTTTTGGAGGGACCATCCCTCTTTGGGAGCCCTGTCCCTCTTTCTTTTTCATTTGTCCCTCTTTCAGGACTGATGTACAGATCTATACAAATATCTGTATTTTTCTATAGGGATGCTCATTCGGATTTCGCGGAAATGCAATTTCCGAAATTCCGATCGGAAATTGCATTTCCGCATCGGAATGCGGAAATCGGTAATGCAAGTGCGGTAGGCGGATTTCCGCCGGAAATCGCGGAAATTCCACCCGACTTTAACATCGATTTTCTCAAAAACTATAAGGTCTTTTTGAAAACTTTTTTTTGCATTTTGTTCACAAGATTCGGTTTAATAAACCCTAAAAAGTGTTTCTAGGACTTAATAGGGCTTTGCTATTAACCACTAAAGTTGACGGATTTTTACTGTAATGTAAAATGCCGAAAATCTGCATCTGCCTATTTTCTGCATTTTACATTACAGTAAAAATCCGCCGACTTTAGCGGTTAATAGCAAAGGCCCCGTAAGTCCTAGAAACACCACATTTTCAGGGTTTATTAAACAGAATCTTCTGAACAAGATGCAAAAAAAAGTTTTCAAAAATACCTTATAGTTTTTGATAAAATCGATGTTAAAGTCGGGCGGAATTTCCGCGATTTCCGGCGGAAATTCCGAATTGGAATGCGGAAATTGGTAGCGGAAAGCGGAACCGGTAAATGACGGAATGCGGATTTACCGTGGAGTCGGAAATTGCCATTCCGACCATCCCTATTTTTCTACTAAAAAATGTTTTGAATTGACTCTAAACTTTATTTCCAACTTTATTCCCAACCTTTACATTGATATAGTTCTTATTTTCAATTGTTAATATGAAGGAGAATTAACCAAGATAGAAAGGATCAGTGTGGTTTGAATCATAAAACATATTTTTCTCAAGTAATCTTTATGGTATGTGTGACTAGGGGTATGTTGGGTGCGTGGTTGGGGGGTAACTTACGTGTCCCTCTTTCTTATCTCCAAAAGTTGGGAGGTATGAGTTCACTGAGGCTTTCTACAGCCACTGCATCCTCTTCTACATTTCATTGTGGAAGTTTTGCAGAAACAAACAAACAAAAAAACCCCAACAAGCTGTCAGTTCACTTAATCTGTAGACAACATCATTGCTTAGCTCTATTCTAGACCGTGGTTACCTTCTGCGTCTTCAGTGTTGTGCTTCTGTTTCAATCTCAACCTCCCGTTTTGTCAAGTTTCCTCACAGCTTGCCTCCAACACGGCTCTGTGCAGTCTCGCTTCAATAATCCAATTTTATGCCTAAACCGTCCAAGCTGCACATTATCTCTTATAGCTCGTGCTTAGGCCACATTCAGAGTATGTCTGATTGTCAGATTCTCGATTCTGTCCTGATAAATCTTTGTTTTTCAACATATCCAGAGAGCGCATCTCTATGGACTGACAGAGGAACTTTTGTGACTATAACCTAACTAGCAAAGTTGCTTATTTTTTACAGCATTACATTATACATTTTTTAGCCAGTGTTTGTCTATTGTAAATTCTTTCTCATTTACGTTGTTAAATTTATCACAGATGGCGTCATCTTTATTACTGGTAATGTGCATCACTGTGGGATGTTTGTTTGTTGTAAAGTAATCAGAAACGACACCTCATCTCCCAGAGTGCTCTGGGGTAAAATGCTGCAGACATCATAGCCAGGGGCGTAACAATAGACCCTGCAAAAGATGCAGCTGCAGGGGGGCCTGAAGCTGCAGGGGGCCCCGAGGGGTGCAAAATTTATTTCCGTGTGCTGAGAGACTGACAACTAAGAGCACGGAGATAAAACATTTTCTGATCTCTGTACAATTGTTCTAGTGACTGCATTTGCATAGTCACTGATAAGGAATAATGCAAAGTTTTGTAGACAAATATTTGTAGACAGTCCCTATTCAGTGTTCAGCAGGGTCTTGTGTACTGTGCCCAGCCCTCAGCCTCTCCACCCCCTCCCCAATTGCAGTGTACTGTAGTGATGCTGGAGGAGTGTGCCGAGCTAGTTTTGCTCCATCAGAGATAGTCAAAATGAGTGTAATAAGCTGAGGCAGGAAGCACACTCCTCTGTCAGTTTTCTGTATGTGTTTTCTGCACACTATGGGCTTGACTCACAAAGCCGTGATAACGCTTATCACTGTCGCACTAGCATTTTGCACGCGTTAAAATATGCGTAATGATTTTCATATGCAATCCCGAATTTTCGCACGGTGCTTAGGGGTAATATTTGATTCTTCTCTCTCATTTATTCCTCACATTAACTCCCTAACCAGCTCCTGTCATCTCCAACTCAAAAACATAGCACGTATCCGACCTTTTCCCTCTCATGACACAACCAAAATGTTAGTACATGCTCTTATTATATCTCGATTGGACTATTTGCAATATATTGCTTGGTGGACTTCCAACTAACCGACTAGCACCGCTCAATTCTGTACTGAACTCTGGTGCTCGATTCATTCATCTCTCCTCTCGCTCTTCCTCTGCTGCTCCTCTCTGTCAAGCTCTTCACTGGCTACCAATTAACCAGAGGATTCAGTTCAAACTTTTAACCCTAACCTACAAAGCTCTCCACAATCTCTCTCCCCTGTACATCTCCTCACTAGTCTCCAGATACCAACCCAACCGCAATCTCAGATCTGCACACAAGCTTCTTTTATCCTCTTCTACAATTACCTCCTCACATTCAGGTGTACAAGACTTCTCACGTGCCTCACCCCTCCTCTGTAATGCCCTTCCACAGCACATCCACCACTCTCCCACCTTTGAAATCTTTAAACGCTCCCTCAAAACCCACCTTTTCCGACAAGCATATTCTCTAGCTTAGGCCATGCACCCACTAAATAACCTAATTACGCACTGCCTGTACATATACTGTATACTTCCCCCACCTCTTGTTTCCACCCCATTCCTTTAGATTGTAAGCTTGCAAGGGCAGGGCTCTCACCCTTTTGTGTCATGGAATGTTATTACTTTAATTGCTTGCACTCTGTTAGACATTTATACATTTTAGTCATCATGTTAAATTTGCCATTGTAATCAGCAGTTCTGTATTTTGTATCAGTGTTCATATTTGTTGTTTATCATTGTCTGTATCATTATGTATCCCTTGTTTGCTTTCTTACATTGTACAGCACCACGGAATATGTTGGTGCTTTATAAATAAATAAATAATAATATCTACGCCCCTTAAAACTTCACTTGCGCCCCCGTGGCGTAGATATGCTTACATGTTTATTTACCTCGCCGCTCCCATTCATTTCCGTCGCCATCCCGCCGTTCCGAATTAGTGAATGGGAACAGCTGTTCCCAAAGCCGATCACAGTGCCTGTGTAACGATCGGTGTAACACAGAGAGAATCTGATTACCGGTGATCTGCAGTATCACAGAAAATAGATATATACCCGATTATAGATGATCTGCAGTATCACCGATAATCAGATATATCTCTAACCTCTGGACACCTGAGTAATAACTTAAGTGTTTGGTGCAACAGTAATACTTTGAGGAGAGCACCCGTAAGAAGGGCGCAAGGCAGTAAGAGGTACTGCCTAAAGAACAGATTCCTTCCAATGGCCTGAGGCTCCCCAAGGGGCGGAGTCAGGCTGAGAGTGGGAAGGACCAGAGTGTGAGTGACACCAGAGGTGAAGTGTCACTGACAGATCTGTGAACTATCTCTCAACAGGAGAGATAGTTCTCGAGGTCGGACAGGCCAGGTGGTAACACACAGACAGATAAAGTACAGAGACAGGAGACAGATGCAGAATACTAAGACTAGCCGAGTTCAGTAACAGAGGATCAGAATGACAAAGGTACAAAATCAGAGATCAGAGGAATGGTCAGGAAAGCAGAAGGTCATAACAAATAATCAAAAATCCCTAGACTAAGGTGTGAGCTCCTTGGTCATCAACACCTTGGAAACTGGTCTAGATAATACCACAAATGATAACAGAATTCCTAGACTAAGGTGTGAGCTCCTTGATCATCAACACCTAGGAAACTGGTCTAAAGTAACACAGATACTGACAAGGTCTGAGTGCTACCACGTAGTGATCGCAACGCCAGACACCAGAGAAATGACCAGCACCCAGTAAATATACACAAGCGCTCTCCGGCGCCTCCCCTAAGTGCTGGACCAATGAGAACTGAAAGAATTGTCAGCTGACCGGGCTGGTCAGCGGACCCCCTTCTGGCTGTCATAAATGCTCTGCCTCTCCGCACGCGCACGCGTCCTTCTGAACCTGTGTGGACTATCAGTCCCAGCCACACCAGACATGTGTTGTAATGCCTCTGATGTTTTGGATGCGGAATCCGCCGCACCGCTGTCTGAGCGTGCAGCGTTTTCTCCGCATTCAGCAGCACAGACAGAAGTAGGCCTATGTGAGCAAACCGCTGCGTCGGACGCGGAATCCGCCGCCCTGTTCTCTGGGCATGCGGCGGTTTCTCCGCGTTCCGTCAGGCCAGTGAATGCAGATCCCTGCGCGCAAGCTGCCATGTTGAACGCGGAATCAGCCGCCTTACTCTGAGTACTTGCGGCGGCTTTTCCGCGTTTTCTCACAGCCTGTGATGAATGAAAGCTTGAGTCAGTGAGACGCCGGCATTCATTCACAAAGTGAAAGTAAAATAGACACGCAAAACACTTCCTGTACAGACATGCAAAACACTTCACAGTGTACAGGAATTAAGTGTGGCGACATCTTGAGGCCAAAAAGTAAAAATACACTCACACACTATTATATACAAAAATAAATACATTTTTAATATTTTTTAACCCCTTTCACCCCTACCCCATCGTTACACTTGAAAAAAAAAACCTGATGTTGGGAAGTGGTTAACGTAAAATTGGGAATTCTGAATAATGCATTATATTCTACTATGTGTTGCTAAAGTTCCTCTTGTCGACGCAATGTGCCCATGATAAGCAGCTATATGCAAGATAAAGAGAAACTGTAACCAAGAATAGAACTTCATCCCAATCAGTGGCTGATACTCGCTTTCCCATGAGAAATATTTTCCTTTTTTCAAACGTATCATCAGGGGGGTCTGTATGGCTGATATTGTGGTGAAACCCCTCCCACAGTGTGATGTTAGGACCATGGTCCTGTCAGTTTCCTTTCTGTGAACCTCATTGCATTGTGGGAAATAGCTGTTTACAGTTGTTTCTAACTGCCAAAAAAAAGCAAGCAGCATCTCTTTCCACTGCCATCACCTGCCAGCAGTAAAAATGTCACCATGTGATAAATGTCAGAATGTAAATCAGGGAGAGGAAAGATTTTTCAATGGGCAAAAACTGACTATATCATTTATACATAATTATTGTAAAAATGAAGCACTTTTTTTATTACATTATTTTCACTGGAGTTCCTCTTTAAAAGTAATAGAGATAACGAATTACATTCAGCTTTTTCTTACCTATGTCCTTTTTTAAAATATAAAAGTCTTGCTCAGTGTATAATATGGTCTTGATGTCACATCCCTAAATTGACTCATCAAATCCTTGTAGTCTGGCTAAATGGCGCCTACCACGTACTTGATCCCTTAATTCTTTTGCCTTCAATTATGCCAGCTCTAGTCTATTTTAGGGAAACGAGCAGGAATCTTCATAAGGAACATTTCTCCAATCACAGCTGCCTCTACAGCAAAAAGCATTGTGATTGGCCAAATAGTTTGGGCGTAATTTACTAAAAACCTATTAGTACTGAAAGCGTAGCAGTTCGCGAGGGTGCTGTCCACCCAATCACATCAGCCCAACTTTCCTATGAGGTTTTCTGCTGGGTCCCTTAAGTAGTCTAGCGCCCAAATGCCTCCCTTCAGTTTTTCAGATCTTACTAATATTTATGACTTTTCCCTCTGTCAAGATCCCTCCTTTCATATTTTCATATTTTTCCTGTGGGTATATAAGTGCGTTGGCCATTAGTTTTGATTTCATCAGTGATGGCTAGGCTTGTGATGAAGACAGGCCTCATTTGCCATTGTTGGGCTTCAGTGGTTTTGATCTAGTCTCACAGCTGTGAATTATATCACCCTTGAATACTCCATCAATCGCCTCAATTCACTAAGCTTAACTCCTGTCTTTAATAACTCTTCTGATCTGTTTTACAGTTATCACCATAGTGATATAATTGTGATAACTGTAAAACAGCTCAGAAGAGTTATTAAAGACAGGAGTTAAGCTTAGTGAATTGATGCCAATGCCTCTATGTTTTACTCCAGGTATTGCAGAGAACTCTGTGGAGTGGGTATTTGAGATCCTTACCTTGCTCCAATATCTCCAGAGCGATACCCTTTCCTGTACAGCTTACATGACTGTAGGGAATTTTGATTGGCTTTGCTCTAATTTGACCAGGCATTATTTTATACAGGTACGAACACCCGACTTAGGAATGACCCGCTGATACGAACGGCATGGGTTCTGTGTTTCCATGGGAACAAGTGAAAAAAAAAAAGTCAAATTGGACTTGTAGTTTGAGAAAATCGATTTAAAAATTCTAAGAAAAAATAGCTGTTAAACTTGTGTAAGCAGGTACAGAGGGCAGAAGTTACACATAGAGGGACACTGGAGGCACAGGGGGGCACAGAGGAGGTACAGGGGACAGAGATGGCACAATGTTCCGAGTTAAGAACAGATTCAGGTTAAAGGGAAGGTTCAAGCAAAATAAAAAAATGAGTTTCACTTACCTGGGGCTTCTACCAGCCCCATGCAGCCATCCTGTGCCCTCGTAGTCACTCACTGCTGCTCCAGTCCCCTGCTGGCAGCTTACCGACCTCGGAGGTCGGCGGGCCGCATTGCGTACATTTTTACGCATTCCCGCTAGTGCAGGAACATTAACGCATACATTTTTACGCGTTAGTGGTTCAATGCATACATTTTTACGCATTGAACCAGTAATGTGTAAAAGTGTATGTGTTAATGTTCCTGCACTAGCTGGAATGCGTAAAAATGTACGCAATGCGGCCAGCCGACCTCCGAGGTCGGCAAGCTGCCAGCGGGGGACTGGAGCAGCAGTGAGTGACTACAAGGGCACAGGATGGCTGCATGGGGCTGGTAGAAGCCCCAGGTAAGTGAAACTCATTTTTATATTTTGCTTGGACCTTCCCTTTAAGAACAAACCTACAGTTCCTATCTCATTCGGTAACCGGGGACTACCTGTATTTGTATTCTTATACAGATGTCAGTCTCCCACTACCTTCCTTCATCCCCTGTGCATAGAAAACTATGGGCCGAATACCAGAACTTAGCAGCGGTAACAGCGGTAACCCCACTGGCCAGGTAGCACACAACACTTTTACTGACACATTTAATTCTTAGTTACGCTATCCGCTGGTCAGCTGGATAGTGTGCTGGTAAAGCTGTTGCTTTTGATGTGGAATTTGAGTCCTTTGATAAGGGTTTGAATCCTGACTCACGCCAGTACATAAAACTGTTTTTTTGGGCAAGGCTCTCTAATGATACTGGTTAACCGAGAAGCGCGCCTTCAAGGACCACTATTGCAAAAATCGTAACATTTTACATAAATTAAAACACATACAAATAAGAAGTGTGCTTCTTCCACAGTAAAATGAGCCATCTAACCAGGCAGTAATCAAATGTAAACATCACAAACAGAACTCAGAGGCTTTTGAGCAGAGCAGATTGTCCACATGATGATGCTATTATGGAAAAAGAGTTACCTACAGATGTACTTGGCTAGGTTGCTGGCACGCATTAATCCTTACTTGCTAGCAAGCTGCTCCTGTCTTGACAGATCACAGACTGAGAGGAGCATAACGGAACTATAAACCTAAAAATGTCCAGACTGCTTAGCCATTGTCCAGTGGCGGCGCCAAGGGGGTGCTTTAGGGGTGCTAAAGCAGCCCCTAAAATTGTTCAAGCACCCCTAAAGCACCCCCCATCGTAAACTGACTTTTGGCGTTTAATAGACGCCGCGTCAGTTCACCGGCAGCAGCTCGCAGCTCATAGCACAGCTCCGGCAGCAGCAGAGCAGGGCTACAGTAAAACGGAGTCCGAAGCCCTGCTCTGGAGACTTCGAGTCTGCATCTGCAGTGCAGGGCTTCGGGCGCCATTTTCCCGTAACCCTGCTCTCAGCGCGGGAGTTTCAGTTGCTGGCTGGAAGAGGATCGTGGAAACTGCGCGCCGGACGGAGGTCCGGACAGGAGGTCTTCTGCAGGTGAGTAAATGGTTTTGTTTTTTTATTTAATAACACAGGTGTATTTTCTGGGCAAATCTGCCTACATGACTGAACGTGTTTTCTGGGCAAATCTGCAACATGATTGAACGTGTTTTCTGGTCAAATCTGCCAAATGATTGAAGGTGTTTTCTGGTCAAATCTGCCACATGATTGAAGGTGTTTTCTGGTCAAATCTGCCACATGATTGAACGTATTTTCTGGTCAAATTTGCAGACATGATTGAACGTATTTTCTGGTCAAATCTGCCGACATGATTGAACGTATTTTCTGGTCAAATCTGCCGACATGATTGAATGTATTTTCTGGTCAAATCTGCTGACATGATTGAAGGTGTTTTCTGGGCAAATCTGCCACATGATTGAACGTATTTTCTGGTCAAAGCTGCTGACATGATTGAACATGTTTTCTGGTCAAATCTGCCACATGATTGAACGTGTTTTCTGGGCAAATATGCCGACATGATTGAATGTGTTTTCTGCGCAACTCTTCTCACAGGAGAAAACCTGCACAATTATGTAAATTTTCTGGGGAAAGGGTCACCAAAACTTGGGCCCACTGTCTTTGCATTGCACTTTTAAATTACGGTTAGCTCGGCCCTCACCAGGTCATGGCTACGCCCTTTTTTTGCGCTGCAGGTTATAGCCACACCCATTTTTTGCCACGGCACTACCCCTAAAGTTGGTCCAGCGCCTGCATAGCACCCCCCAAAAAAATCCTGGAGCCGCCACTGCCATTGTCCCCCTACCACACCCCCTTCCATGCCCCCCTTTTCCTCTTGCTTTGGCAATACCTGTATGAATCTTGGTCATGCGACTATAGAAATCCTTGATTTGAATTTGATTTGACAATCATTCTAGCTCATAGCCTGTGTCTCACTACTCAAGGGCAGGGGGTAGAGGCAGGAGGGAGAGAAACACTGCGTAATTCCTTATCTTAGCAGCTAACCATTGCTTCAGACTAGAGCTTGTATTTTACAGACAGGAAGTTTTAAATCAGGATAATACTATTTATTGACTAATTTACCATAAAAGAAAAACAGTAAGCTTCCAGCTAGTAAGCCTTCTTCAGTCTATCCCTTTTGACTGCCAATGTTACAATACAATCAGAAGGCGATAGAGAGATTTTTTTGCAAATATTAGAATCATCCAGATACATTAATTACAAGGCATCTTGCAAGGATTGGGAGGTATTTATGGCAAATAGATAGGACTCTTGGTTTACTTAACACATACTGTACATATACTCAGGCTGACATGGAGAGTTTTTATTATAGATCCTCTCCTGTTTAGTGTATGCTCTTGGAGCCTTCAAACAGCTAACTGTATGCTACTGAGAGCAGGGGGGGGGGGGCACTCAGAGGGGCACAGTGATTCCCGGGGGTGGGGGGGATGGCAGTGCCCCAGTGTGCCACAGTGTAGCGTCGCCACTGTCTGTAGCCAAAACACCTGAACTGAGCTGTGCCTCCAAATCCCTTTCAGCTGGCCAATTTTCTTTGGGGGGGGGGGGAGGTGTCACTAGACTGCACTACATTGCACAATATTGGTGTGAAAGGATGTTATTTAGGTTAATTAAAAAGCCCAGCCAACAACAACGTGGAGTTCATGCCAGGTGTGCATTGCTTCATACTGCATACTGCTTCCATCCTGAACGAGCCCAAAACAGCTACGCAAGCTGGTATTTTTAGAAGCACAACACCATGAATGACTCATTCTGATCGTTTTTCTTAGACAGATGTAAGAAATGCTTGTCAGCGCTACCCCAATTCTTGTGCAAAATAAAGAACCTGAAGACCATAAGAATGTAAGATAAAATGAAGGATAATTTAACAAATACGAGGAGTGCTTCTTGTACTGTGCTGGAAGCAATTTCCTTTCTGCTCTCAGCTTGCATGTACAATGAGCTATTAACCTTTTAGCTGGTGTTTAAAGCATAGCTCTTCCTGATAAATTGGCGCAGCAAGTGGACTCTTATTTATTCACAGCAGTACCTACTCTGCAGTGAGATTTCCCATCCGTCAAGGCTTGTCAAATATTAGCACGTTTTCATACACTGTTCCTTAGCCTAAGTGTGAATTTCAAATACAATTTTACAGATTGTTTCGGCAGCTTGCCTTGATAAGAGAAGTAAGTGGGGTGCCACTGCCAAGCAACTCTAGGCAGTGCTGGTGTGACAGCTTCTCTAACTACGGGACTGAAATGCAGAGAATGCTTTACAGAGGATCCCTATTATAACCTGTTGGAGTCCTTGTTTCACATTGCAAATTAAACCTGCAAAGCCTTATATACACACTCAATCTCTGTTGCCCTTAACCACTTAAGGGACCATTATTGCAAAAAATAGTTTAAAATACATGAAAACACAAATAAAAATTACATGTTTCCCCAGAAGAAAATCTGCTATAAAATACGTTTCTCCTATGTTGCTGTCATTTACAGTAGTTAATAGAAATCTGACAGAACTGACAGGTTTTGGACTAGCCCATCTCCTCATGGGGGATTCTCAGGGTTTTGACTATCTTCATAAGCACTAAGTTAATGGCAGTTGCTTAGTCCAACTGCCAAAATTTTTTGCATCAAGCAGGGAAGCTGGCCAGCATCTTTGTATAAATCCTATTTAGGGAGTGTCTTTATAGATAATGAAGGCCATGCTGAAAATCCCCCATGAACAGATGAACTAGTCCGAAAACTTGTTGGTTCTGTCCGATTTCTACCACCTACTGTAAGGCCTAATTCACATTATGAATCACAAGCCCAAGCACTGAGCACTTTTGTGAGCACTTTTTAGAGTGATTTTTTCCAGCGTTTTTGGAGAGATTTTAGATTTTTCTAAGATCGATTAGCGCTTTTTTTCGGACAATCAGTAAGTGAACTCTTTGACCTGGAACTGAATAACTGTAATGTACTTTGTGAAGAAAAGCATTCACAAAATCGCTTAGCCAAGCGCTTTTTAAGGCGCTTAGCGATTTTCCTATACCCTCCGTTGAAGCCTTAACGCTCTGAAAATGGTGCAGGACCTGCGTTTGCGATTGGAAAGAAAGCTCGTTGCTCATGTGAGAACACTTACATTAAAATATATTGTTCAAGCACTTTTAAAGCGCTTTTTTAAAATCGCAGGCGCTTTAAAAAATCTCAAAGCGCGCATTGGGCTTGACTCACTAAGACAAATAGCACGCCTTATGAAAGTGAACACACCTTATCAAAGTTAACACGCCTTATCAGAGTAGCATAGTGTGAACAAGTCCTAAGTGACAGCAACATAGGAGAAAAGTAATTTACGTTTCATTTTACTCTGGAAGAAACATACTTCTTATTTGTATGTGTTTACATGTATTTTAAATTTTATTTTTTTTCATGATTGTGGTCCAAGGACCAGAGATTTTCTGGTACAAAAACGGGGCTCACCAATATCACGATGCACAGACTCGTTGCTCTCGCCATTCCCGCCTCTCTCCGATCACTAAAGCTCACTCGCTCTGCCATCGCTATGACAGCAAAGCTCTGTGAGCCGGTCAGGAGCCGATTTCATTGGTTCCTGACCCTGTGATTGCTGTGAACCAATGTGATTTGTTGACGGTGATCACAGGGTCAGGAGCCAATCAAATCAAATCCTGACCAGCTCACGGAGCTCTGCTGTCATAATGACAGTAGAGTGAATGGGCTGCAGCCACAATAGAGCGGCAGGATCGGCGGTAGTGGCAGAAGCATGCAGCGTGTACATTGAAATCTATGCCCTGGCAGGCATAACAGGTCCCAAACAGGTTGTAGATTTCAATTACCAATGTCTGGAAGTAGTTAAAGTGGATTTAAACTCCCCACAGTAACATTTAAAGAGGAACTTTAATGCAAAATTTAACTTCATCACAATCAGAAGCCGATACTCCCTTTCCCACAAGAAATCTTTACTTTTTCTCGAATAAATTATTAAGGACATTTGTCTGTGTAGCTGTCAATAATGAGGTGAACCCACCCTCCGCCACAGTATGATGTCATTGCCATGGTCAAGACAGTTCCTGTCTGTGAATCTCGTTGCCATATGTAAAAATAATTTCTTAGCTGAGAGCAGTACACGCTGACGCTAGTACTGCTCTGTCAGCTGTAAACACAAATCATTGCCAGGCGGAAGAAGCTCCCTCACCTCCTCTGCTGAAGTGACGTGTTGCCATGGCAATGGCTGATGCCTCCCTGCTCTCTGGACTCAGCTGTCTGGTTTTTATGTGCCCAAATATTGGTTACATAAAGCAGGACAGATTATTGTTTGGGGCTGTTTACATGAGAAAAATAAGTAAAAAAAAGTAAACAAAGGCAAGTTCGAAATAAGATTGGTACTTAGCCATAGCCCTAAACAAGCATACAAATTAGATGTTTCTTAAAGGGGTTCTTTCGCGAAAAAAGTAGGCAGTTAAAAAATGTGACAGATGACAGGTTTGGGCCAGTCCATCTTTTTAAGGGAAATTCTCAGGGCTTTCTTTGTTTTCAACAGCATTTCCTGAACAACAGTTGCAAAATCTAACTGACATAATAGTGTGCAAGTGATTAGGGAGGCCGGCTGGTATCTTGCTATTTTGGCAGTTAAACTGCTGTTCAGGAAATGCTGTTGAAAACAAAGAAAACCCTGAGAATCCCCCTTAAAAAGATGGACTGGCCCAAAACCTGTCATCTGTCACATTTTTTAACTGCCTACTTCTTTCGCGAAAGAACCCCTTTAATGAAGTGTGACTGGATTTGCCACATGTTTATTTCAGGTGTGTGATTTAGACACTACTGCAGTCAAAGAGATCAGCAGGTCTTCCAGGCAACTGGAATTGTTTAAAATAAAAGTAAATATGACAGCCTCCATATCCTTCTCAGTTCAGGTGTACTTTAACCATTTAATGGCAAGCATACGTATTAAAACGTCATGCTTTAGCCTATTAATGGCAACATGACGTTTTAATACGTCGCGCGTTCCCGCCGCCGCCTCGTACGTGTCCGCGCCGTTACCGCCACCATTACCGTCGGGTTTCCGTGCTATGTGATTGGGGAAGAGGACCGAGCGGTCCTCTACCCAATCGCAGTGCCTGGAGTGAATGGACGTAACCGCGAACGGCGGCTACGTCCATTCACAAAAAAAGGAAATTGTTACAAGTTTAATAAAGTGTAAAAAAAAAAAAAAAAGTGATCACTTCCTATTACGGAGAGTGTTCACTAGCGCCATCTTGTGGCCAAAAAGTATATTACACATACATGCACATACATAATATGAACATACACAGTATTAATAAATTAATACATTACACTTCCGACCCCCCCCCCCCCCAAAAAAAAAAAACCTTGTAAAAAAAATCAGCTTCAAATAAATAAATAAATAGTTGCCTTAGGGACTCAGCTTTTTTCAATCTATATTTTATGTGGGAAAATGTATTTTACTTTATTACATAGGGGCTTGTAATTATGGCCAGAACAACAACAACAAAAAAACCAGAAAAATAACACCTATAATTCAAAATAATATCTTGTCGCCATACATTGTGATAGGGACATAATTTAAACGGTTTAATAATCAGGACAACTGGGCAAATAAAATGAGTTAGTTTTATCCACTGGAGAATGTTTAATTTTAAAACTGTAATGGCTGAAATCTGAGAAATAATGATTTTTTCCATTATTTTTGTATTTTTCCCATTAAAACACATTTAGAATTAAAAAATTCTTAGCAAAATGTACTACCCACAGAAAGCTTAATTGGTGCCGAAAAAAACGAGGTATAGATCATTTTCTTGTGAGAAGTTGTAATAAAGTTATTAGGGAATAAAAGGGAGGAGCACTGACAGGTGAAAATTGCTCTGGTCCGTTAGGGTAAAAACCCTTGGGGGTGAACTGGTTAAAGAGAATCTGTACTCTAAAATTCTTACAATAAAAAGCATACCATTCTATTCATTATTTTCTCCTGTGCCCCTCTGTGCTGTTTCTGCCACTCCCTGCTGCAATCCTGGCTTGTAACTGACAGTTTTAGGCAGTGTTTACAAACAAAAGACATGGCTGCTAAAAGCTTGTGATAGGCTGAGAGTAGTGTTGGGCGAACATCTAGATGTTCGGGTTCGGGCCGAACAGGCCGAACATGGCCGCGATGTTCGGGTGTTCGAGCCGAACTCCGAACATAATGGAAGTCAATGGGGATCCGAACTTTTGTGCTTTGTAAAGCCTCCTTACATGCTACATACCCCAAATTTACAGGGTATGTGCACCTTGGGAGTGGGTACAAGAGGAAATTTTTTTTTAGCAAAAAGAGCTTATAGTTTTTGAGAAAATCGATTTTAAAGTTTCAAAGGGAAAACTGTCTTCTAAATGCGGGAAATGTCTGTTTTCTTTGCACAGGTAACATGCTTTTTGTCAGCATGCAGTCATAAATGTAATACAGATAAGAGGTTCCAGAAAAAGGGACCGGTAACGCTAACCCAGCAGCAGCACACGTGATGGAACAGGAGGAGGGCGGCGCAGGAGGAGAAGGCCACGCTTTGAGACACAACAACCCAGGCCTTGCATGAGGACAAGAAGCGTGCGGATAGCAATTTGCATTTTGTCGCCATGCAGTCATAAATGTAATACAGATGAGAGGTTCAATAAACAATAAACAGTAATTGGTGTTGTCCAGAATGCGCACAATGCGTGGGTCGCGTTCAATGCAGTCCTAGGCCGAAGAGGTCATAGCCTAGGGTCACAAAAACCTGTTTATTTGGGCAATTTCAATGGTGGCGAGTCTGACGTACATAAATCGCAGCAATGGCCGTTAGCAACGTCTGAATCTCACGAAATGTCTCATGCAGGTAGAAGACATATTGTTAGACTTGGGCTCCAAAGATGGGTTCCCTACATCTCTGCAAACCAGAGTTACAGGGCTCCAAATTTGGTAAAATCCCCCATAGGCTTTCATTGGGCCTCCTATTTACAGTTCCAAAATCTCACATCTTTTCAAAGGGCAATTGCTCAGCAGTGGCAAATTTTCTAGCATTGTAGGGACCCTTAGGGGGAACATGACTGGTGAGTTTCGGGCCCTTAGGCCAAAGAGGTCATAGCCTAGGGTCACAAAAACCTGTTTATTTGGGCAATTTCAATGGTAGTTATGCTGACGTACATAAATCTCAGCCATGGCCGTTAGCAACGTCTGAATTTCACGAAATGTCTCATGCAGGTAGAAGACATATTGTTAGACTTGGATTCCAAAGATGGGGTCCCTACATCTCTGCAAACCAGAGTTACAGGGGTCCAAAATTGGTAAAATCCACCATAGGCTTTCATTGCCTCCCTATTTCACTTTCCAAAATCTCACATCTTTTCAAAGGGCAATTGCTCAGCAGTGGCAAATTTTCTAGCATTGTAGGGACCCTTAGGGGGAACATGACTGGTGAGTTTTGGGCCCCTAGGCCGAAGAGGTCATAGCCTAAGGTCACAAAAACCTGTTTATTTGGGCTATTTCAATGGTGGCGAGTCTGACGTACATAACTCGCAGCAATGGCCGTTAGCAACGTCTGAATCTCACGAAATGTCTCATGCAGGTAGAAGACATATTGTTAGACTTGGATTCCAAAGATGGGGTCTCTACATCTCTGCAAACCAGAGTTACAGGGCTCCAAAATTGGTAAAATCTCCTATAGGCTTTCATTGGGCCTACTATTTACCGTTCCAAAATCTCACACCATTTCAAAGGGCAATGGCTCAGCAGTGGCAAAACTCACCAGTCATGATCCCCCTAAGAGTCCCTACAATGCTAGAAAATTTGGTACTGCTGAGCCATTGCCCTTTGAAAAGATGTGAGATTTTGGAAAGTGAAATAGGGAGGCAATGAAAGCCTATGGGGGATTTTACCAATTTTGGACCCCTGTAACTCTGGTTTGCAGAGATGTAGGGACCCCATCTTTGGAATCCAAGTCTAACAATATGTCTTCTACCTGCATGAGACATTTCGTGAAATTCAGACGTTGCTAACGGCCATGGCTGAGATTTATGTACGTCACCATCACTACTATTGAAATTGCCCAAATAAACAGGTTTTTGTGACCCTAGGCTATGACCTCTTTGGCCTAGGGGCCCGAAATTCACCAGTCATGTTCCCCCTAAGGGTCCCTACAATGCTAGAAAATTTGCCACTGCTGAGCAATTGCCCTTTAAAAAAGATGTGAGATTTTGGAAAGTGAAATAGGGAGGCAATGAAAGCCTATGGGGGATTTTACCAATTTTGCACCCCTGTAACTCTGGTTTGCAGAGATGTAGGGACCCCATCTTTGGAATCCAAGTCTAACAATATGTCTTCTACCTGCGTGAGACATTTCGTGAAATTCAGACGTTGCTAACGGCCATGGCTAAGATTTATGTACGTCAGCATAACTACCATTGAAATTGCCCAAATAAACAGGTTTTTGTGACCCTAGGCTATGACCTCTTCGGCCTAGGACTGCATTGAACGCGACCCACGCATTGTGCGCATTCTGGACAACACCAATTACTGTTTATTGTTTATTGAACCTCTCATCTGTATTACATTTATGACTGCATGGCGACAAAATGCAAATTACTATCCGCACGCTTCTTGTCCTCATGCAAGGCCTGGGTTGGCCTTCTCCTCCTGCGCCGCCCTCCTCCTGTTCCATCACGTGTGCTGCTGCTGGGTTAGCGTTACCGGTCCCTTTTCCTGGAACCTCTTCTCTGTATTACATTTATGACTGCATGCCGACAAAAAGCATGTTACCTGTGCAAAGAAAACCATTTCCTGCATTTAAAAGACAGTTTTCCCTTTGAAACTTTAAAATCGATTTTCTCAAAAACTATAAGCTCTTTTTGCTAATTTTTTTTTCCTCTTGTACCCACTCCCAAGGTGCACATACCCTGTAAATTTGGGGTATGTAGCATGTAAGGAGGCTTTACAAAGCACGAAAGTTCGGGTCCCCATTGACTTCCATTATGTTCGGAGTTCGGCTCGAACACCCGAACATCGCGACCATGTTCGGCCCGAACCCGAACATCTAGATGTTCGCCCAACACTACACGTGACCCGTTCGGCCAATCACAGCGCTAGCCGAACGTTCGGGGAATGTTCGGCCATGCGCTCTTAGTTCGGCCATATGGCCGAACAGTTTGGCCGAACACCATCAGATGTTCGGCCGAACTCGAACATCACCCGAACAGGGTGATGTTCTGCAGAACCCGAACAGTGGCGAACACTGTTCGCCCAACACTAGCTGAGAGTAGCTCAGTGTGTGAGTCATACAGAGCTTGGAGGGGGCATGGAGAGGGTGTGTATAGCTTCTATCCTATCACAAGCAGACCAGCACATTCCACCCTGAGTGCCTGAGCCCGACAGAGCCAACAGAGGAAAGAAGATTAGATTATATAACAGAGATAACACAGCCACTGTGCAACTAGGAAAGGCTGCAGTAAGCCAGAGCACATTAGAACAGGTATAGGAACTTATAGGATAGAAGAAATAAGGCTGAAAATGTTGTTACAGAGTCTCTTTAACCACTTGCCCTCCTGCAGGAGGAGTATCTACAGCCCTGAAAAATGCACTTGAGCTCCTAGGGACAAAAGATACCCGTCCCTTTCTGTTAATAGTTTGGGGCTGCTAGAACTGGAACCGAGGGACAGAGAAGGATTGGGGATGCCTTATTAGGATCCAGAGGCTTTCCCCTCCCATGGTAAGTACCCCCCAGGGGATCTTTTTCTGTTTTGCAAATCCTCATTAAAACAAAAATAATCGCTGAAAACTTAGAAATAAAGATTTATTTCAATTTTTTTTCTTCTTATTGCCTTTTAAAATGCACATAAAATAAATTATTCTTAGCAAATAGTAACACCCAAAGAATGCCTATTTTTTGTCGAAAAAAATGTATAGATAATTTGTGGTGTGTTAAGTAGTGATAAAGTTATTGCCAAATGATTGGAAGCCGTGCTGAAAGGTGAAAATTGCTCTGGTTTTTATGGTAAAAAACAGAGGTGAAATGGTTAATATTGCAGACACCTGAAACGGGTTTGATACACACAAGTTGGCAAAAGGAAACCTACATGCATGCCGCTTGTTTTGACAGAGGTAAGGAGAAATTCATCCTTTTGGAGCTGTTTATAAATAAATCTGATACATTTCTTAAAGTTGGCAATCATTTTACGAAAACCGCATTGGCCATCAATGAATTCAACAACTGTTTTCCAAGAACTCAGTGAGAGAAGTTATATTGAAAAAAAAAATAATAAGCACAATTTGCAAAAGAGTCATTAGATAAAAACAGATGAAAGGGTAGAACTGCCAAGAAAACATGGCAAATTTTCATAAAATGTTGCCTTCCTTGGCCTATTCTTTTCTAGTGTAAATGAATGGCGCTTGTTTAATGTGACCAATGCTCTTTGAAGTTTGTATGGCCTGCCTTGATACTGAGATTGCCAGCAAGGACAATATAAATGTCAGTTTTCATGTGAATAGTTCACATTTAGAACATCAAGCAAGGGAAAAAGCAATTATGGCACGGGATCCGCTATTCACATTATCGGAAGACAATGAAGGCTCTATATAGACAAATAAAAGGTTGGGAGACTATAAAGCTACATCAAGAGTCATACAAATTAGTCTGAGAACATTTTTAACAGCACTCTGTAAATGTGAAAAAAAACATAATGGTAAAACAGAAAAAAATAATAATTGAGCAATAATAGCATTAGAAAGCTACAGATGTTGAACAACCAAAGTTTAAAGAGAAATTGTGACCAAGAATTGAACTTCATCCCAATCAGTAGCTGATACCCCCTTTTACATGAGAAATATATTCCTTTTCACAAACAGACCATCAGGGGGCGCTGTATGACTGATATTGTGGTGAAACCCCTCCCACAAGAAACTCTGAGGACTGTGGTACCCCTGGCAGTTTCCTGTCTGTGAACCTTGTTGCATTGTGGGAAATAGCTGTTTACAGTGGTTTCCAACTGCCAAACAGCAAGCAGCAACTAAATCACCTGCCAGCAGTAAAAATGTCACCAAGTAATAAATATCAGAATGTAAATCAGGGAGAAGAAGGTTTTTACAAACACTGACTAAATCATTTATACATAATTATTGTAAAATTGAAGCACTTTTTTATTACCGTATATACTCGCATACAAGCCGAATTTTTGACCCCCAAAAAGGGGGTCAAAAGTTGGGGGGTCGGCTTGTATGCGAGTCTTCCCTGGTGGTCTAGTGGTGGGTGGTGGGTGGTCCGCGCCCCGCTCCCCCCGCGGCCGCCGCTGCTATTACCTGCTTAGGCAGCGGCCGCTTCCTAATCCGCGTTCCCCTTCTGTTTCAGAGTGTATCACAGCAGCGCGCCCGGCGCTGCTGCTGTGACGATGCAGGGGGCAGGAAAGAGCGGTTCCCCTGGTAACGGCGATACAGATCGCCGCTATAGGGAGACGCGCTCTTTCCTGCAGTCTGCATCGTCACAGCAGCAGCGCCGGGCGCGCTGCTGTGATACACTCTGAAACAGAAGGGGAACGCGGATTAGGAAGCGGCAGCTGCTTAAACAGGTAATAGCAGCGGCGGCCGCGGGGGGAGGGGGGAGCACTACCCACCTATGCTGGGCACTACACTGGCTAAACTGGGCACTTTACTAGCCATACTGGGGCACTATACTGGCTAAACTGGGCACTTTACTAGCCATACTGGGGCACTATACTAGCTAAACTGGGCACTATACTAGCTAAACTGGGCACGTTATTTGTAAAAAATTATTTGTAAAAAATTGCGAGCAGGTCAATAATTTATTATTATTATGCACTACTCCTAAAGAGGAGAGCTTGCCCAGTGGTACAGACTATGGAAATATTTGAAATCTGGACGGCTCTTCATGTGCTTATAGAAATTTTATTGTACAAAATTGCAACAGACAACACAGCAACTGGGTTTCCCCCATATATAAAAACACTTAAAATGTTGTAACAGAACTGGAGGGAGCGCTCCTTCCCCTACTTTTCCACCTCTCACTGTTCGGTTATTGCAGAACGCCGGTCGCCCAGCCTAGGCCTATGCAAACCGCGTCTGCCACCTATACAGTGAGTATACTGGCTAAACTGGGCACTTTACTAGCCATACTGGGGCACTATACTAGCTAAACTGGGCACTATACTAGCTAAACTGGGCACTATACTAGCTATACTGAGGCACTACCTACCCATACTGGGCGCTATACTGGGCACTATACTGGCTAAACTGGGCACTTTACTAGCCATACTGGGGCACTATACTAGCTAAACTGGGCACTATACTAGCTAAACTGAGGCACTACCTACCCATACTGGGCGCTATACTGGGCACTATATTGGCTATACTGGGCACTATACTGGCTATACTGGACACTACCTACCTATACTGGGCACTATACTAGCTATACTGGGACACACTGGGGGGCTGCACCAATCCAGCATTTCCTACCCCCGGCTTATATGGGGGTCAATCATTTTTCCCTGGTTTTTCAGTGAAAAGTTGGGGGGTCGGCTTATATGCGGGTCGGCTTATATGCGAGTATATACGGTACATTACTTTCACTGGAGTTCCTCTTTAAAGCAAACCTGAAGTGAAAATAAACTTCTGAGATTATGAATTGTATGTGTAGTACAGCTAAGAAATAGAACATTAGTAGCAAATAAAAGTCTCATATTGTTTTTCAGTACAGGAAGAGTTAAGAAACTTCAGTTGCTATCTTTGCATAAGAGCTTCTCGTAGCCCCAACTTGGGTCAAATACAGTCCTGTTTTCTGAAGTACTTAAACAGCCCAAAAAACAATGTGAGATAGCTTGGGATAAGGTTTTATTGAAGGGAAGTTCAAAGGGTCATTATTTCTGCTTTGTTTTATAGATTAAAAGACAATGGCCTCAATTCACTAAGCTTATCTCTTGTCTTTAATAACTCTTCTGAGCTGTTTCTACAGTTATCACTATGGCGATAACTGTAGAAACAGCTCAGAAGAGTTATTAAAGACAGGAGGATAAGCTTAGTGAATTGAGGCCATTGTGTGTGTTTAAAACTGTAACTGTGATAGTATGATGCAATGTTATAAAAAAAAATCTATATAACTGAAAATAAAACTATGAGACTCTTTTCTTTGCTACTAATGTTCTATTCATTATCTCTACTACACATGCAGTTCATTATATCATAAGTTTTTGGGGGTTTTTTGCTTCAGGTTTGCACTTGTCAGTGCAAATTCTGCTTGCACGAACTATCGTTTACGATTTTTAGAGTATTTTTTCAACAAATTTTCAGGTGCCATTCCGTGATTTTTCTATGCTTGTATGCAACTTTTCATTTTGAGATTTTTCCAGCATACCCATGAATTTCATTTACATGAAAATGTGTCTAGTTAACATCAAAACCGAGCATTATTTTTCACGTAAAATGCTATTTTTATGCGTTGCCTTTATTGGAGGGAGTGAAGTCATAGTTGTGGCCCCCTTACAGCTCTGAACCTCCATACAGTCGCAGGGGTTTCCCCTGTAGTTATTCCCCTGTCTACCAGGTAGAATCTATCTACTGATAGGTACATGACAGCAGCAGTCTATCAGTGATTACCACAAGCTGCCAATCAATTGGGGGCATATCATAGAGGCCTCCTCAGTAAGCCAAATAGAACAGTGCTTGACCAAATAGAGTCACAATATCATGCTCACTGTCTAGCAAAATTGTAATCAGTAGTAGCACATAATGCTTCTAAATGTATATCACACTAAGCTCATCCACGTCAAAGAGAGTATGACACATATGTTCCAGATCTCATAGCCACAGTAAGAGGCCAGCAACAACGCTCAGCTGAGACAGAAAGCTCAGATAGAACGATCTACCTGTCTACAAATGTCTGCTTGTCCTAACTGACATCTCAAATTGCCTGCCAATCATCTCATCAGAGACATTTGAGCAGTACCAGAAACCAGGCCCGGATTTACACCACTGGAGCCTATAGGCAGAAATGTCCTGGCACCCAGACTTCACCCTCCATGAACCTACAATCCCCCACCGAACCGCACTGCAAGTGTGCTGGCTGGCTCAACTGTCACTTCTACCTTACGTCCCCAGCCTGCCCTGTGTAGGTAGTGTGACGCTGTGTTGTATTTGCAGGTAGGAAACAGGCGTCACACTCCTGAACTTGCAGATTCCAGCTCTTTTATTTACAGCTTGGCTGGCAAACTATAGCAACAAAATCACGAAATAAAACAAAAGGTAACAGAAATCCTAAGCCTGTCTGGCTTCCTAGTCTTCCTCACTATCTGGAAACCTGACTATACTAGTCAAAAGCAAACAAATGCAACAGTCATTTTGGCCTTCTGGCCCACTCACAGTTCAGTAGTCCCAGGAGCACTCTCTCTGTGTGGCCACTCTCCGGCTTAGCATCCACAGTCTGACTTAGAGCAGCGAGCGGCCAATTCAAAAGCTATTTATGCTGCAGCTGCTCTCCCAAGAGTACCAGCCAAATCCTGGCCTGGAGGGTGTGGTCAAGTGTCCCATCCTCACACACTTGACTGGCTCCAGACTCCCATTTCAATCAGGTTTTGTTCCGGTTAGATAAAGCTTGCAGCATCACACCTGTCTGAAGCCTTTTAGCCAATTAACCTGCTCTTTGCCTGAATCCAACATGCAGGTATCTGCCATCTGCTGTGACGTGAGCCAGACAATGGATCACCCTGTCACAGTAGCTACAGATGCCCCTTAGTATTAGGTAGAGTGACCAGACGTCCCGGATTGCCCGGGACACGTCCCGGATTCGGGGTCCGCTGTCCCAGGCAGCATGAGGTCCCAGGAAACGTCCCGCTTTAAGCAGCGGGACGTCCCGGCCTCGGGACTCTGGCCACTCTCTCCTCAATGAACTGGCAGCGGCGTCTATAGACGCCGTGCCAGTTCATTGCCTGCAGCCCCGCTCCAGCCTCCTCTTCCGGTGTCTGTTTCCGACACCGGCAGGCGAGCAGGGCTACGGCAAGATGGCTGCCGAAGCCCTGTACTGGAGACCTATTTGTGTCTCCAATACAGGGCTTCGGGCGCCATCTTGCCGTAGCCCTGCTCTGCCAGGCTGTCAGCGCGGGAGACTGCAGGAGAAGTAAGACGGTCCCAGGAGCAGCGCGCCATAGGCCGGAGACTTCTGCCAGGTGAGTAAATGCTTTCTTTTCCAGGTGAAATGTTTGCCCGCATTGTTTCTTTTCCAGGTGAAATGTTTGCCCGCATTGTTTCTTTTCAGGTGAAATGTTTGCCCACATTGTTTCTTTTCTAGCGAAATGTTTGCCCGCAGTGCGTTTCTTTTCTGGTGAAATGTTTGCCCGCAGTGCATTTCTTTTCTGGCGAAATGTTTGCCCGCAGTGCGTTTCTTTTCTGGTGAAATGTTTGCCCGCATTGTTTCTTTTCTAGCGAAATGTTTGCCCACAGTGCGTTTCTTTTCTGGTGAAATGTTTGCCCGCAGTGCGTTTCTTTTCTGGTGAAATGTTTGCCCGCATTGTTTCTTTTCTAGCGAAATGTTTGCCCGCAGTGCGTTTCTTTTCTAGGGAAATGTTTGCCCGCATTGTTTCTTTTCTAGCGAAATGTTTGCCCGCAGTGCGTTTCTTTTCTGGTGAAATGTTTGCCCGCATTGTTTCTTTTCTAGCGAAATGTTTGCCCGCAGTGCGTTTCTTTTCTGGTGAAATGTTTGCCCGCAGTGCGTTTCTTTTCTGGTGAAATGTTTGCCCGCATTGTTTCTTTTCTGGTGAAATTTTGCCCGCATTGTTTCTTTTCTGGTGAAATGTTTGCCCGCATTGTTTCTTTTCTAGCAAAATGTTTGCCCGCAGTGCGTTTCTTTTCTGGTGAAATGTTTGCCCGCAGTGCGTTTCTTTTCTGGTGAAATGTTTGCCCGCATTGCGTTTATTTTGTACCGACATGTTGCCCGCATTGCGTTTATTTTGTACTGACATGTTTGCCCGCATTGCATTTATTTTATACTGACATGTTGCCCGCATTGCGGTTATTTTGTGCTGACATGTTGCCTATTGCGTTTATTTTCTGGTGTCTGGGGTAACTGTTACTGCATTTATTATGTAATGGTCATAGATGGCTATGTTTGCTGCTTTGTGGTTACGGTATACTATTAGCATCACACAGTTTCTGCACACCCATGATGCAAAGTCTCGTTTGTCCACATCATGGCGTAAACACTGCTTTCTTATGCCTCGCTGTTACATCATTACGTTAGCTCCGCCCATACAATGTCATGGCCACGCCCATTTTTTCGCCGCGGCGCGCGCCCCCCCCCCAGTCTTCGCCGCTGCGCGCTCCTCAGTCCTCCCCACTTTTCGCCGCGGCGCGCTGCGCATGCCAGGTTGGATCCACAAAAATCTGGTCACTCTATATTAGGTAGCCAGAGGTGCCCTCAGTATTAAGCAGCTAGGGATGCCTCCGAAAGAAGGGAGATTTCATCAGTGGAATGTCGAGAGCAGAGCGAGTTACCTCTCATTTACGGATCAGTGGACCAGCAATACAAACAAGCAATGTGCATTGTTTAAATGTTTCTCCATATGTTTCTCACCTCAGGTTCCCTTCAGGGAAGTTGCAGAGACCATGGTGGTGAGATCGTCCAGCATCAGCTTGACAATCGCACTGCAATAGTCTCGGAAGGTTGCACCACACGGTGTAGCAGTGTTGCCAACTCATCCCTTTAAATACGGACGCTTATAAATTATACTTGTCCTGTGGCTAGTTAGATGCAGTTTAATCACTGATTATGTGCGAGGAGCCCCAGAACCTGTACAACTTAGATGTGTCAGTATTTAAAGGGATGAGTTGGCAACCCTGCGGTGTAGCCGCGGTGCAACCGTTAAAGAAAACATTTTCTTGGGACTTGCAGTTTACTTTCCGGAGTCACATCACAGAATAACGCCCTGCGGCTTTTGAATTACTTATGCGGCGTCTGGAGCACTTTCTTTGCATTGCATTGCACCATGGCTACCGTGGCAGGTCTCATAGAGACTAATGGCCACTGCAACTAGCTGCGGTGGGTTAGAGTACTGCGATGCGTCATGCCATTTGTGAAAGTAGCCGTAACCACTTGAGGACCGCCCCCAGCCGATGGGCGGCGGCAAAGTCCGGGCCCAAACGACCGCAATACGCCCATCGGCGGGGGCGGCTGCAGGAGTGGCTATGCGGCGATCGCGTCATTCGTGACGCGATCAGCCGCCGGAGACTCACTCCGCCCACCGCTCGTAGTAACCCGCCGGCCGTTCGGAAGCGCCGGCGGGTTACTAGCTCCCGGATCGCCGCTGCACATATGTATAATAGGCTTTGTAATGTATACAAAGCCTATTATACTGGCTGCCTCCTGCCCTGGTGGTCCCAGTGTCCGAGGGACCACCAGGGCAGGCTGCAGCCACCCTAGTCTGCACCCAAGCACACTGATTTCCCCCCCCCTGCCCCCTGATCGCCCACAGCACCCCTCAGACCCCCCCTGCCCACCCCCCAGACCACTGTTTGCACCCAGTCACCCCCCTAATCACCCATAAATCACTCCCTGTCACTATCACTATCTGTCAACGCTATTTTTTTTTATCCCCCCCCTGCCCACTGCCCCCTCCTGATCACCCCCCCACCCCTCAGATTCTCCCCAGACCCCCCCCCCCCCCATGTACTATATGCATCTATCCCCCCTGATCACCTGTCAATCACCCGTCAATCACCCGTCAATCACCCCCTGTCACTGCTACCCATCAATCAGCCCCTAACCTGCCCCTTGCGGGCAATCTGATCACCCACCCACACCAATAGATCGCCCGCAGATCCGACATCAGATCACCTCCCAAGTGCAGTGTTTACATCTCTTCTCTCCTCTAAACACCCACTAATTACCCATCAATCATCCATCAATCACCCCCTATCACCACCTGTCACTGTTACCCATCAGATTAGACCCTAATCTACCCCTTGCGGGCACCCAATCACCCGCCCACACGCTCAGATTGCCCTCAGACCCCCCCTTATCAATTTGCCAGTGCAATATTTACATCTGTTATTCCCTGTAATAACCCACTGATCACCTGTCAATCACCTATCAATCACCCCCTGTCACTGCCACCCATCAATCACCCCCTGTCACTGCCACCCATCAATCAGCCCCTAACCTGCCCCTTGCGGGCAATCTGATCACCCACCCACACCAATAGATCGCCCGCAGATCCGACATCAGATCACCTCCCAAGTGCAGTGTTTACATCTCTTCTCTCCTCTAAACACCCACTAATTACCCATCAATCACCCCCTATCACCACCTGTCACTGTTACCCATCAGATTAGACCCTAATCTGCCCCTTGCGGGCACCCAATCACTCGCCCACACGCTCAGATTGCCCTCAGACCCCCCCCTTATCAATTCGCCAGTGCAATATTTACATCTGTTATTCCCTGTAATAACCCACTGATCACCTGTCAATCACCTATCAATCACCCCCTGTCACTGCCACCCATCAATCACCCCCTGTCACTGCCACCCATCAATCAGCCCCTAACCTGCCCCTTGCGGGCAATCTGATCACCCACCCACACCAATAGATCGCCCGCAGATCCGACATCAGATCACCTCCCAAGTGCAGTGTTTACATCTCTTCTCTCCTCTAAACACCCACTAATTACCCATCAATCACCCCCTATCACCACCTGTCACGGTTACCCATCAGATTAGACCCTAATCTGCCCCTTGCGGGCACCCAATCACCCGCCCACACCTCAAAACGTCCTCAGACCCCAGCCCTGATCACCTCGCTAGTGCATTGCTTGCATCTATTTCCCCCCTCTAATCACACCTTGAGACACCCATCAATCACCTCCTGTCACCCCCTAGCACACCTACCCATCAGATCAGGCCCTAATTTGCCCTGTGTGGGCTCCTGATCACTCGGCCAAACCCTCAGATCCCCCTCAGACCCCCTTCCGATCACCTCCCCAGTGCATTGATTGCATCTATTTTCCCCTCTAACCGCCCCCTGAGACACCCATCAATCACCTCCTGTCACCCCCTAGCACTCCTATCCATCAGATCAGGCCCAAAACATCCTGTCATCTAAGAGGCCACCCTGCTTATGACCGGTTCCACAAAATTTGCCCCCTCATAGACCACCTGTCATCAAAATTTGCAGATGCTGATACCCCTGAACAGTCATTTTGAGAAATTTGGTTTCCAGACTACTCACAGTTTTGGGCCCGTAAAATGCCAGGGCAGTATAGGAACCCCACAAGTGACCCCATTTTAGAAAGAAGACACCCCAAGGTATTCTGTTAGGTGTATGATGAGTTCATAGAAGATTTTATTTTTTGTCAAAAGTTAGCGGAAATTGGATTTTTTTTGTTTTTTTCACAAAGTGTCATTTTTCACTAACTTGTGACAAAAAATAAAATCTTCTATGAACTTGCCATACACCTAACGGAATACCTTGGGGTGTCTTCTTTCTAAAATGGGGTCACTTGTGGGGTTCCTATACTGCCCTGGCATTTTAGGGGCCCTAAACCGTGAGGAGTAGTCTAGAAAACAAATGCCTCAAAATGACCTGTGAATAGGACATTGGGCCCCTTAGCGCACCTAGGCTGCAAAAAAGTGTCACACATGTGGTATCGCCATACTCAGGAGAAGTAGTATAATGTGTTTTGTGGTGTATTTTTACACATACCCATGCTGGGTGGGAGAAATCTCTCTGTAAATGGACAATTGTGTGTAAAAAAAATCAAAAATGTGTCATTTACAGAGATATTTCTCCCACCCAGCATGGTTATATGTAAAAATACACCACAAAACACATTATACTACTTCTTCTGAGTACGGCGATACCACATGTGTGACACTTTTTTGCAGCCTAACTGTGCTAAGGGGCCCAAAGTCCAATGAGTACCTTTAGGATTTCACAGGTCATTTTGAGACATTTGGGTTCAAGACTACTCCTCACGGTTTAGGGCCCCTAAAATGCCAGGGCAGTATAGGAACCCCACAAGTGACCCCATTTTAGAAAGAAGACACCCCAAGGTATTCTGTTAGGTGTATGATGAGTTCATAGAAGATTTTATTTTTTGTCACAAGTTAGCGGAAATTGATATGTATTGTTTTTTTTTTCACAAAGTGTCATTTTCCGCTAACTTGTGACAAAACAAAAATCTTCTATGAACTCACCATACTCCTAACAGAATACCTTGGGGTGTCTTCTTTCTAAAATGGGGTCACTTGTGGGGTTCCTATACTGCCCTGGCATTTTAGGGGCCCTAAACCGTGAGCAGTAGTCTAGAATCCAAATGCCTCAAAATGACCTGTGAATAGGACGTTAGGCCCCTTAGCGCACCTAGGTTGCAAAAAAGTGTCACACGTGGTATCGCCGTACTCAGAAGAAGTAGTATATTGTGTTTTGGGGTGTATTTTTACACATACCCATGCTGGGTGGGAGAAATCTCTTTGTAAATGGACAATTGTGTGTAAAAAAAAATCAAACAATTGTCATTTACAGAGATATTTCTCCCACCCAGCATGGGTATGTGTAAAAATACACCCCAAAACACATTATACTACTTCTCCTGAGTACGGCGGTACCACATGTGTGGCACTTTTTTGCAGCCTAACTGCGCTAAGAGGCCCAAAGTCCAATGAGTACCTTTAGGATTTCACAGGTCATTTTGCGACATTTGGTTTCAAGACTACTCCTCACGGTTTAGGGCCCCTAAAATGCCAGGGCAGTATAGGAACCCCACAAATGACCCCATTTTAGAAAGAAGACACCCCAAGGTATTCGGTTAGGAGTATGGTGAGTTCATAGAAGATTTTATTTTTTGTCACAAGTTAGCGGAAAATGACACTTTGTGAAAAAAAAAACAATTAAAATCAATTTCCGCTAACTTGTGACAAAAAAAAATAATCTTCTATGAACTCACCATCCTAACGGAATACCTTGGGGTGTCTTCTTTCTAAAATGGGGTAATTTGTGGGGTTCCTATACTGTCCTGGCATTAAACCGTGAGGAGTAGTCTTGAAACGAAATTTCTCAAATGACCTGTGAAATCCTAAAGGTACTCATTGAACTTTGGGCCCCTTAGCGCAGTTAGGGTGCAAAAAAGTGCCACACATGTGGTATCGCCGTACTCAGGAGAAGTAGTATAATGTGTTTTGGGGTGTATTTTTCCACATACCCATGCTGAGTGGGAGAAATATCTCTATAAATAGACAATTGTGTGTAAAAAAAATTAAACAATTGTCATTTACGGAGATATTTCTCCCACCCAGCATGGGTATGTGTAAAAATACACCCCAAAACACATTATACTACTTCTCCTGAGTACGGCAATACCACATGTGTGGCACTTTTTTGCAGCCTAACTGCGCTAAGGAGCCAAAAGTCCAATGAGCATCTTTAGGCTTTACAGGGGTGCTTACAATTAGGCACCCCCCAAAATGCCAGGACAGTGAACACACCCCACAAATGACCCCATTTTGGAAAGTAGACACTTCAAGGTATTCAGAGAGGAGCATAGTGAGTCTGTGGCAGATTTCATTTTTTTTTGTCGCAAGTTAGAAGAAATGGAAACTTTTTTTTTTTCTTTTTTTTGTCAGAAAGTGTCATTTTCCGCTAACTTGTGACAAAAAATAAAATCTTCTATGAACTCACCATGCCTCTCACTGAATACTTTGGGATGTCTTCTTTCCAAAATGGGGCCATTTGGGGGGTATTTGTACTATCCTGGAATTTTAGCCCCTCATGAAACCTGACAGGGGCGCAGAAAAGTCAGAGATGCTTGAAAATGGGAAAATTCACTTTTGGCACCATAGTTTGTAAACGCTATAACTTTTACCCAATCCAATAAATATACACTGAATGTTTTTTTTTTATCAAAGACATGTAGCAGAATAACTTTCGCGCTCAAATGTATAGGAAGTTTTACTTTATTTGAAAAAATGTCAGCACAGCAAGTTAAAAAAGTCATTTTTTTGATGAATATAATAAAAACTAAAACTCGCAGCAGCAATCAAATAGCAGCAAAAGAAAGCTGTATTAGTGACAAGAAAAGGAGGTAAAATTCCTTTAGGTGGTAGGTTGTATGACTGAGCAATAAACCGTGAAAGCTGCAGTGGTCTGAATGGAGAAAAAGGCTCTGGTCCTTAAGGGGCGAAAAGACTGTGGTCCTCAAGTGGTTAAAGAGACTCTGAAGCCTCTGAAAATGACCCTTTTTATTAGCCAGTCTTGTTAAGCACTAATGTATTAGCTGAACCGCCGCTATCCCGCGGCAAAACGAGCCCTAATCATCTCCAAACACCGGGGCAAAAATCCACAACTTTCTTGGTCATGGATTTTGCTGCCCGGGGAGGCAGAGCTTTCAGCTGTAGCTCTGCCTCCATTCGCATCTATCTCCCGTGGATCTCCGCCTCCTCCCCGCCCCTCTCAGTGAAGGAAGACTGAAAGGGGCAGGAGGAGGTGGAGATCCGTGAGAGATAGATGTGAATGGAGGCAGAGGTGCAGCTGAAAGCTCTGCCTCCAACAGGAAGGAGCCCCACAATTTGCCCCAGGCTTTTGGGGGTGATTAAAGCCTCGTTTTGCCGCGGGATAGCGGCGGTTCAGCTGATACATTAATGCTTAACAAGGCTGGCTAAAAAAAGGGTTATTTTCGGAGGCTACAGAGTCTCTTTAAAGAGACACTGAAGCGAAAAAAAAAATGATGATATTATGATTTGTATGTGTAGTACAGCTAAGAAAAAACCCATTAAGATCAGATACATCAGTGTAATTGTTTCCAGTACAGAAGGAGTTGAGAAACTCCAGTTGTTATCTCTATGCAAAAAAGCTATTAAGCTCTCTGACTAACTTAGTCGTGGAGAGGGCTGTTATCTGACTTTTATTATCTCAACTGTAATTGAACTGTTTACTTTTTCTCTGCTAGAGGAGAGGTCATTACTTCACAGACTGCTCTGAAAGACTCATTTTGAATGCTGAGTGTTGTATAATCTGCACATATTATAGAGTGATGCAATGTTAGAAAAAACACTATATACCTGAAAATAAAAATATGAGAATATTTTCTTTGCTGCTAATCTTCTAGTAATTATCCGTAGTACACAACCAATTCATTATATCATATATTTTTTTTCGCTTCAGTGTCTCTTTAAGTGTAAGACTTAAGGTGGCCATACATCTCTCAACTTTGGCAGCCGATTGACCATCCAGTTCAATAATTATTATAAAATTGGATTAAAATCGGTGCTGCCAAGATGTCGGGCTGTCATGATCGATTGGCTGCAGGACAGCAATGGCGAGTGATATCGGGAGGAGCCACGAATGCGACAAAACTTCCGGTGCTGTTCCCCCTAGGGTATAAGCATGCCCTCGGTGTGTGCATTTATACATTACCTGTATTGTGTTGCCCACCACGCCATGCCCATCCATCTTCCGCTTCTTCCTCTTCTATTGTTGCGTATAGTGTGTGTCGCGTGTGTGACATCACATGCGCCATGCGCTGAACGCTGGTCCCCTGTAAAGCGCAAACGGAGGAGCAGGAAGCGGAAGACGGATGGGTACAGCAGGACAGGTAATGTACAAATGCACATACGGGGGCACATAATACACTAGGGAGGGCAGTGGCAAGGCAGCGGATGCAGCTTTCAGGCTGAAATCAATCAGGAATCGGCCTGCAGAGTATGGGCAGCTGACAGATCTCTCTCTAATCAGATTCGATCAGAGAGAGATTTGTCTGTCGGTTGAATCTGCCCAGAATATCTAGATGTATGGCCACCTTTAGAAGGTCCGAAGGTAGTGGGTCAATTTAAAGCACTGCCGGTTTCCCTGTCACTTGTATTCAGAGCCATGTTTGAGGTACAATGCCATGAATATAGGAAGCAAAAATTAGGTTTGAGACGATAAATCCATTTATTCTGTTTCAAATAACACTCGGTGACAGCGCTCAATTGTCTATTAGTGGTGTAACAAAAACAAATTATGTTCTAACTTTTTTAATTAAAGATCGAGAAAAGAATGCTTTAGGATATGAAAAATATTCAACCTCCTTGTAAGATTTTGCTGATAACGTGTAATCCTGAATGAAAGTGACTTTTTTATGATACATTTTAATGAATATATAATTTGAATTAATTTGCCATAAGCAATTGTGTTAGCGGAATATGTGTAAACTGTTGATGAAGCTGAGCTTGGTTTATTATTAACTCTATCATTTTCCATTATAAAATACATTGATGGATGCAAACATCCTTATATTTCTTGTGCTTCCGATTGGCTGTGGCATTCATGAAAAAAAGAACCAGATGATGAAATTCAATTTACAGAGAATCTATAAGGAAAAAAGTGCCCCAGTGAGGTCTGGATCCTAATAAGGCCTCCTCCATCCTCCTCTGTCCCTCCGTTCCAGTGCTGTCAGCTGCCGAAAATCGGTGCTAGGCGCCAGGATCATAACAGCAGCGCTGGAACAGGAGGGACGAAGTAGGATGGAGGAGGATCCAGAGCCTTTCCTCTCCTGAGGTAAGCGCCCCCAGGGGCTCTTTATTTTGTTACAGATTTTCTTTAACAATATGCATATTTTACCTAACCAGTCTCCTCAGAAATTTGTATGCAGGTCAATATGATGAGAACTGAACATGGAACAACTTAAAAATAAACACCTTCGAAATTATGGTGCTCAAGAATACTTTTGAGAGTCCCTCAGACTTCAAGAAGATCCATTCAATCAATCCTTAACCACTTGAGGACCCACCCTTTACCCCCCCCCCCCCTTAAGGACCAGCGCTGTTTTAGCTGATCTGTGCTGGGTGGGCTGTGCAGCCCCCAGCACAGTTCAGGGTGCAGGTAGAGCGACCAGATTGCCCCCCTTTTATCCCCACTAGGGGGATGATGTGCTGGGGGGGTCTGATCGCTCCTGCCTGCCTGTGTGTTGCGGGGGGGGCACCTCAAAGCCCCCCTCCGCTGCGAAATTCCCCCCCTCCCTCTCCTCCCCGGAGATCTGAGGCTGCACAGGAACGGATCTGTCCTGTGCAGCCTCTAACAGGCTCCTGCCTGTCATGTGACAGCGATCCCCGGCCGGGGATCGCTGATCTGGTACAACGCTGCTACTGTTAGCAGCGTTGTACGAATGTAAACAAAGCGGATTATTTCCGCTTGTGTTTATATTTAGCCTGCGAGCCGCGATCGGCGGCCCGCAGGCTATTCACGGAGCCCCCTGCCGTGAATTGACAGGAAGCCGCCGCTCGCGCGAGCGGCTGCTTCCTGATTAATTAGCCTACAGCCGGCGACGCAGAACTGCGTCGATGGTCCTGCAGCTGCCACTTTGCCGACGCGCGGTATGAGTGTGCGGTCGGCAAGTGGTTGAAGAAATTGACCCCAACCGATGGAAGTAGAAATTCTGAAGCAGAAATACTGTGGACACATAATGAGAAGGCAGGATTCCTTTGGGAAGACCGTGAAGCTGGGAGAGATCAAGTGCAAAAGGAGGAGAGGACGGCAGAGAATGAGATGGCCAGATGGTATGATGGAAGCAACAAACATGAGCTTTAAATAAAACCTGTGACGAAAAAACCCTCCCCTGGGGGGTACTGACCTCAGGTGGGGGAAGCCTCCGGATCTTATTGAGGCTTCCCCCGTCCTCCTCGGTCCCACGGCAGCGGCGAAAATCCTCCAGGAACGGGGGCGATGTAAATATTTACCTCCACAGCTCCAGCACAGGCGCAGTATCAGCTCTCCGCACGGAGATAGGCGAAAAAAGCTGATCTCCGTCGGGCCGCTCTACTGCGCAGGCGCAAGTCTCCTGCGCCTGCGCAGTAGAGCGAACCCGACGGAGATCGGCTATTTTTGCCTATCTCCGTGTGGAGAGCCGTAGCAGTACCCCCGCTGGAGCCAGAAGAGGTAAATAAATCAGCGCTTATCAGCGCTTGTCAGGCTTGTCGAAGGGGGATTCCGGGACTCTTCGGTGGAGCCAGCGCTGGAATTCCTGGAGCTACAGGAGTGGGGGAGCCTCGTTGGGACCCTGAGGCTTCCCCTCCCAAGGTGAGTACCCCCCAGGGGAACTTTTTTTTTGTTACAGGTTCTCTTTAACCAGTTCCCTGCCCTGGGGTTTTCCCCCTAAAAAACCCAAGCAATTTTCTACATTTCACAGGTCTCCCATTCATTAGCCCATAACTTTAGCAATACTTATCACAAATAAATGATCTATACCTTGTTTTTATTGCCACCAATTAGGCTTTCTCTAGGTGGTACTTTTTGCTAAGTATTATTTTACTTTGAATGCATTTTAAAGGTAATAAGGAGAAATAAAATGAAAAAAGTCATTATTTCTCAGTTTTCAGGCATTACCGTTTAAAAATAAAAAGTATTACTGTAGATCAAGCCCACAAATTTTATTAGTCCATATGTCCTGTTTATTTCAACATTTAAATTATCTTCCTAGTACAATGTATGGCAACAATATAATATTTGTAAATAAAGGTGTATTTTTTCCATTTTTTTGCTTTGCACTTTACTAGCGATTACAAGCCGTATTCGCCAAAATAACAGTAATATACCCTCACGGCATACATATCTAAACTGCTAAGTCCATTTATTAGCCCCCACCCCCGTAGTTAGCAAGATGTGTCCCTTTATTACCCTCCACCCCCCATAGATGGCCAGGTGTGCACCTTCATTCCCCCCCACCCCCCATAGATAGCCAGGTGTGCCCCTTTATCTTCCCCCCCATTATAGATTGCCAGATGTGCCCCTTATTAGCCCCTCCACCATAAAAATCCCAGATGTGACCCTTTATTAGCCAGATTCGCCCCTTTGTCCCCCTACCCCCATTGATAGCCAGGTTTGCCCCTTTGTTCTTCTCCAATAGGTACCCTCTATTCCACCTCTCCCCCCCATGGATAGCCAGGTGTCCCCCTTTATCCCCCCAGTATAGCCAGTTGTGCCCCTTATCAGCCCCTCCCCCAGTATAAAAGATATATATGTGCCCCTTGACCCCCCATAGATCCAAAGGTGTGCCAATGTATTCTCCCCCCCCCCTCCCCATAGATAATCAATGTGTCCCTTTTGTCTTTGCCCCCCCCCCATATATAGCCAGGTGAGCCCCTTTGCCCCCATAGATAGCAGAGTGTGCCCCTTTGCCCCCCTCACCATAGGTGGCCAGGTGCGTAATAATGATCCTCCCCCTTTGATAGCCCCCAGCCATTATGCCCCCTTCCCCTCAATGCTGCGATCGAGGAAGCAGCATGGAGGATTGGCATGTAAACAGCTCACCTTGCCTCGTTCCAGCGCGATCAGTGTCCCCTCCGTGCATCACAGCAGCCTGTGTCATTATGCCGAACGGATCGGGTCCCGGCTTGATGACGTCATCAAGCCGGGACCCGATCCGTTCGGCATTAAGACACAGGCAGTGGTGATGCACGGAGGGGAGGCTAATCGCGCTGGAACGAGGTGAGGTATGTTGTTTACATGCTAATCCTCCATGCTGCCCGATCGCAGCATGGGGGAAGAAGGGGGGGATGCTAAATTACAGGGGATCGGGCAGGGGGTTGGAGGATCGGACCCCCGGGAGGGAATCCTTAATTAGTGTAGTTAGAGGGAGGGGGGTTAATGAGCACAGACGCGTGCTAGCACGCGTACTGTGCTCATTAAAGGGAGCCACTTACAATGACGTGAATATACTGTAGGTAGGATACGAACTGGTTAAAGAGCCACTGAAATCTCGCTTTTTACCTTATTTTCTTATTCAGCCTTCTTCAGCATTAAATTCTAAGCTGAATCACCAACGAGTTATTTATAGTCCTGAAATTGCCCAGCAAAGTTCCACAGGTCGCATCATTCTGCTTCCTGGTAGAGGCAGAGCTTTGCGCAGTAGCTCTGCCTCTTACCCAGTCAATCTCCGCCTATCCCCGCCCCTCTTAGTATTCTTTCACTGAGAGGGGCGGGGAGAGGTGCAGATTGATTGGATAAAAGGCAGAGCTACTGCGCAAAGCTCTGCCTCTACCAGGCAGCAAAATCTACGGCTTGCAAAGACGTGGAACTTTGCTGGGTAATTTCAGGGCTATAAATAACTCGTTCTGCTGCAGGGATGTGGCGTTTCAGCTTAGAATTTAATTCTGAAGAAGGCTGAATAATAAAATAAGGTAAAAAAAATGAGACTTCAGTGTCTCTTTAAAAGGCAGTAGATGATAAAGGGGCCTAACATGCTTAGAATGGACATGGATACTTACATAATTTTCTTAGCTGGCCATATTTTAATGATATTTCAGCGAATGAGGTAAAAAATACTGTTTTTCAATAATAATTACAGTATATTAAAAGTTGATAGGTAAACGTTACACATTTACTTAAACTTTACTAAATACATACATACAAATATCATCTGAAATTATGTTGATGTTGTGTCAGAATCAAGTTCTCCTCATGGGGGATTCTCTGGGTTTTCTTTACAAATGCACTCCTTGAAAAAGGTCCTAAACAATGTGCCAGTCAGCTTGTCAGCCTCACTATTTATTTCACACTATTTTGACAGCTGTAATGAGCAACTGCCATTCAGTACGTTGTTTGGAATATAAAGAAAACCCTGAGAATCCCCCATGAATTGGTGGACTAGTCCAAAATCTGTCAGAGCAGTCAGATTTTAACTACCCACTGTAAGTGACAGCAACATAGGATGAAACTTATTTCTAGTGTATTTTACTCTGGGACAAATGTACACCTCATATACAATCTTTTTAAATGTTAAATTTTTTTGCATTAGTGTTCCTTTAAGTATATAGAATATTGACAGAAACTAACACTGCTCAGCTATGCCACTAGGTAGTTTGGGGTGCGTGCATTAAACAGATGTGTGAGGAAAAATGGGCACGGCTGAAGCCGATATAAGACTAAATGGTAAATACCATTGTGAATCAGGCACCAAATGAAAATGAAAAAATAGTTACAGTGATATTGACGATAATAGAAAACACTGGTAATTGTTACTGATATATTACTATAGCTAAACCTAACCTTACTCTCATACAGAACCCTCCCCGGTCCAATGCCTAACCCTAAAACCCCCCTTCCTGACACCTAACCTTAAAACCCCCCTTTCTGATACCTAACCCTAAAACCCCCCTTCCTGATGCCTAACCCTAACCCCCCTCTTCCTGATGCCTAACCTTAAAACCTCCCTACCTGACACCTAACCTTAAACCCCCCTTTCTGACACCTAACCCTAAAACCCCTGTAAAGGATTGCGGAGATGCCGCCGCGCGGTCTGGCGGCGGGGCGGCTGTCTCCGCGTTCAGACCGGCGGTTTCCGCACAGCATCATGCGTCTGGTTTGTCTGAGTCTTCTAGTGCACACAGATGGAGAGCTACGCGCGTGCGTGCACGCAGGGAGGCAGGACCTTTATGCCAGTAGGAGAGGAATCAGCTGATCAGGTTGGTCAGCTGATCCCAGCACAGACTGTCATTGGCTGAGCAGCGCTGGGTGGTGCTGAGGAGCGCTGCACTATATATAGATCTCGCTGGTCAGGTTGTCTGCCGTTGCGAATACATGCGTGTGAGCACTCAGACCTCAGTCAGATCCCACAGTGTGTTAGAACCAGGTGGACCTGGGAATTCACACTTAGCCAGATTACGACTGTGTCATTGCTGTGTTATGCTTTAGACCAGTTCCAGGGTGTTGTGACCAAGGACCTCACACCCAAGCTTAGGAATACTGTGTCAGAGCTGTGTTATACTTTAGACCAGTTCCTGGGTGTTGAGACCATGGACCTCACACTCTAGACTAGACCTCTGCTTTATCTGTTATGACCAATTGCTCTCTCGACCTCTCTCCTGCTTTCTGATTCGGTACCTACGCATATCTGATTACCTGTTGCCAAACCCTGCCTGTACCTGGCTATCGAATCAGCCTTCTGTCTCTGTACCTTATCTGCTCGTGTGTTGCCGACCTGGCCTGTCCGACCCTTCTGGCTGTCACTCATACCTTGAGTATTCAGTCTGTCTGTACTACCTGTGACACTACCACGCCAAGTGTCAGGTAACTGCAGAGACCTCCTGTTCCTCAGAGAGGCCTCTCTGCAGTCCAGTCAGGGGCTCTATCCCTTAGGAGTCCTTTGGCTGCAGTATAGTCTGATTCCCAGCATTGCAGGGAATCACTGGCTCGCAAGTCATCTCTATCCCCTTTCCTAGGAGATAGTTCACACACAGCCAAGGGTCACCTGCTCCTCAGGTGGTCCATGCTCATTGTTATCGGCATCTCCCGCCCCACGGGAGACAGCCTACTGTTGCACCAAAACACTTACACTTTATCAGGTGTCCAGAGGTTAGTCATACTTGTATTATTGGTGATTCTGCAGATCATCGATAATCGGGTATATATCTGTATTGTTGGTGATACTGCAGATCACCAATAATCAGATTCTCTCTGTGTGCTGACACCAATCGTTACAACCCCCCTTCCTAATGCCTAATGTAACCCTAAACCCCCCACCCTTCCTGATGCCTAACCGTTAACCCCCCCTACCTTCCTGATGCCTAACCTGATGCCCCTCCATGTCCCTCCCCCACTGCAAATAACATAAATACCAAAAAACTATAAATTTAAACATTTCAAATGATAAGTTAAAAACATTTTTGGGTTGGACAGGCCCACCAACCACTATCTATCTGGTGCCCAAATTTCCACTCTTTTCACCCAATAGCCGATATTTGCATTGGCACTCATGAGGCGCCCAAATTGTCCACTAACCACAGGCATCCAATTTTCCTGCTCCCATTCGGCCTGTTAATAAAAAAAAGGAAAAAAAAAAAAACACAACAAGACAAAGCAACTTCTCAGCTGAATGTTGATTTTATGCTCAACATATAATCTATTCAACACTCCGTCTGTTGACTTGACTGACATCTCAGAGCCTGAATTGCTTTCAGTGCAAACGACGTATCAAAAAAGGTTAAATTAATCACAGGCTGGGTGAATTGGAAGATTGTTTATGCTTAGTAAGACAAATATTGTTCTTTTATTCGAAGCCTGCTTCAGCCTTATTTTATGTACAGGATAGGAAGTGCATGCAATAAGTAAACCTGATTAGAAGCAGCTGCTGGAACTGAAGTGTGTTATGCTCTTTTAAAATGACCTATTAGTACTGTATTCTCACTCTCACCTCACACTGAACCTCTCATTTAAAACACCCTGCCATTTCTCAATAGCTTCAGGTGCTCGATGTAGCTTTACTAAATAATCCAAGGATACAAGGCCAAAAGAAAATTGCTTTATCATGTAACTTATTCCACCGCACAAAGGCAAAGTATATTACTCTTCTAGAAATAATGCATGAAATGGGAACATGTGACCTTTTGCCCCTACCTTCAATCACAGTAATGTAATGGGTTTTTATGACCTGTATAAAAGGAGTAGGTGGCCTTTCTAGCATTTCAATGACAATGGGGTGATTATTTCTAATATGTTTATAATATACTGGGAGAGGGGAAACAAAATGAAAGCATTCTTACCATCTAGGATGTATATTTGTAATGGAAACTTACTTGGTGTGGCCTACTTCACTGGCCTTCATCAAGTGCTGCCTCCTGTGCATCTTAGCTTTTCTGGCAGTGAGTACTGACCTTGGGTCAAAGGCCACCAACCTGGCCATAGTGAAGTGACAGAACCATTTAAGGGAAGCAGGGTGTTTATTTTCTTATAATATTCTTGTTGGAATTTAGCAGCACACATAGGTATATGGGATATTGAGCTTAGAACTGCATGCTGGACGTATGCCCAAGGCATGAGGCCCGTATTTGGTAATCCCTCATCCTGATGCTAACAGGTCTCCAATCAAATAGAGTTGCTTTCCTACGCTTTAGTAGAGACAAGTGCCAGTAACATGAGAACTGGTGGAAATGTGGCCAGATGAATGGCCACAAAATGTTCTTGTCTGTACTGTAAATTTAAGTTTTTACTTTGGACTGTCTATCCTTTATGGTGGGAAGATTGTGAAGTGTTCTTATGAGGCTATGTTCTTGGGTGTTCAAGATTAGGTGTGTGTGTGTGCTTAAGGTTAGCCATCTGAGATGGTAGTGGGGGGTTTAAGGTTGAGAATAGGCAGGGGGGGTTGGTTAGGGTTAGGCATCAGATTGGGGATGGTTAGGGTTAGGCAATGACAGGGGGGGGGGGGTGTTAGGGTTAGGCATAGGTAGAGCATAGAAAAAGTGACGGTTCTGTATGAGAATAGGATTCGGTTTAACTGTATTAAAATATTGGTATCATTCACTGATATTTTACACTCGTAATTTGCACTTCATAACAGTAGAATATCACTAAATCTACTGATATGCTACTAGCCAATATTTAAGGTGTTCAAATTTCCCTTTTTGCACATGAAGATGGACAGAGCTATAAGATGCTATAACGGCACAAACATGTATTGTTATTATTTATTAAAAGTGCACAGTGCTTTCAGTGAAAAACTCATCAACCATAGTGATGTCAGAAGTAGGCTGTAGGTATCTCTATGTGCAGTACTCACTTTTAGTCAGTAGATGGTGTGAGCACATACCTATAGATGCCTTGAAGAAATGCTCTGTAGGACTGGAGTCCGGGGAGCCACGACTATATATGGGTATACAAAAGAAAGGTGGACCAGAGCTTTGGGAGGGAATCAAGCAGTTCATGGATTCCTACCATTTCATAGGATAACTGGAACTTGTTGGTTATTGAGTACAGGAACAAATACTATGCTGAATGACTTAATGAAAAGGCATTTCACAGTTTGAACCATTCACCCAGCTTGGCCTTCGGTTCAGTTCGACATGTATTTGTATCATTCATCAATATAAAAGCTAGCAGATAATTAGAGATAGGAGATAATTACCAACAGGTAATTACAACTATATCCGTGCAATAATTAAACATCTCTTTTGCATGTGCTGAAGTGATACTGAAGTGCACTTTGATTTATCTCCATAATAAAATTAAGTAAATTGTTCTAAAAACTATTTTTTTTTCTAAATCTCATTTACTAAACAATAAAGTTACACCTACTGTAGCATTTAGAACCACATTTAGAAAGAGGAATTCTGTTGATGTCATCATCAATATCATTTTAGTGATTTGTACATTGGAGACATTATATCTCAAGGACATGTTTAACATGTTTAACGATGAGCACTGCAACCAATCAGATCAAACTGGGGAGGAGAGGCATTGCAGCCAATCAAATTGCCCCATAGCAAATATCAGCAGGGAAGCGCTGTTGTAGCTCCGAGCCCCTGATGAGTCATGCCTTTGACGAAATCAATAGGACGGAGCTACGAACAGAGCATTTGAAGCACTACAGATCAGAAAGGGTAGCCGGAGGGTCTCCACACGGAGGGATTGATGATTCTTGCTGGCCAGACCGGGAGGCCAGACGGGGGAGAGCCCGTGGACAAACTCTATGCGCTACATTATCTGCAGAATCTGGAACGCTAAAGTGCAAGCATTGGACCCTTATCTGCATATGGTGACTGCTGCAAAGGTGAACAGGTCGTTTGGGCGAGGGGAGCCCTGAATGCCCCACATGCGCATCTGACCATTGTTATTTGTGGTCCAACAATATTGGTGAGCCGCTCTCCATAAGGTGTTGGTGGAGGGAGTGACACACTGTTTATATACGCAGCGCTGGTCAAGTTTTGTTCGGATGTTTAACGATGAGCACAAATTTTGCATGATCCTAATTACGTATTATTATTCACAGTTACGATGCAGATTGTATTGTAGTGCAACATTTTGCAAAAAATAAATAAATAAAAATTAATGAATTTCGCTCGTACCCGTAATCAGGATCCATAATTTTACAATCATGTATAATTTTGCTCCAACTTTATCGGTTAATAACAAAGCCCTCATACATGGTATTGTCACCATAATTGCTACGTATGTTAAGAGGAAAACTGAGAAAAGGCAAAACATTTTTTCAAAAAGACCAATCAAATTTAGTATGCAAAAGGAAAATGTTTTTTACACTCGGAAAAAATTACATTTTGCTCTGGTACACTTTAACCCTTTAGCAGCCAAATAAAGTAAAACTGTATTTGGCGGCTGGGCTGAAGTGTTCCTTCTCCAGCCTGGCAGGCTCGGCAGGGAATGTAGCGCCAGGGAAGGAGTGGTGACAGGGAGCTGTCATACATACCTGTCCGGTCAGTTGGATCAGCTTTTTCTTCCTCCACCGCGGTGGCGATGTACTCCTGACATGTCTTCTCGGTTCCAATCCCACAAATTATGTGATTGGGGATTCAGGAGATCATGTCACCATTACAGTACCACCCGATGGTGGAAGAGTCTCTTCCATCACCCTTCTTCCACCTCCGGATGGCGCTGTACCTCTGACACAGTCTCCTGGATCCCAATTACATCACATCATGTGATTGGATGTGATCGGGACTCAGATGACCTGCCTGAAGTTCAGAGCTGCCAGTGGAGGAAGAGAAGAAACTGTCCGGTACAATTAAATATCGCTGCTTACTGCCACATGCTCATTTGGTGGCACTAGGCAGCCAAAATAAATATGCCAACAGAGGCTCTCACTGCACAAGCAGCTTTAAAATGAAACATTTCATTTGAAGCTACTAATGGGTTAAAGAGAACCTGTACTGAGTAAAAATATTTAAAATAAACACATGAGGTAACTTCAAATGAACATTACATCCTAACCTCACCGTCAGTTCCTCTCAGAAGCTCACCAGTTTCTTTTTACAGTGATCCCTTCCAGTTCTGACAACATTTTGTCAGAACTGAAATATATCAGTTGTTGCCAGTTATATATCAGTTGCTGTCAGTTACAGCTGAGAGGAGAACTGATGTGTCCATGTTTCCCTATGGCTCAAGTGGGCGATGTTACAGTTTAACAGTGTGCTGACCAGGAAGCTGTTATGAGGTAATAGCCATTTTCAAAATGGAGGACGGAGAATTCTATTGATCACAGTGGACAAACAGGATGCAGGAGAGGAAAAATAGATTGAGAAGTAGACTGCACGGGAGGCAAGTATGACTTGTGTATGTTTATTTTGACTTTTCATTTTCAGTATAGGTTTTCTTTAAAGAGAACCTAATGTGACACTAAGGTCCCTATTTTAACTCACCTTTGGGGCTTTTTCCGCTTTTCTCCCTTCAGTCGCTGTGCCCTCCCAAATCTGACCAATCGAGGACTACTGCGTATGTGCAGCCCATGCCATGCACCTCCTTGATCGTGCTCCTGTTGCCAGGAGCAGTCAGCACACAATGTAATCTAGGGTCCGTGCCTCAGCTTTTGGATGGGCACAGCACCTGGGGGTGCGCCTGCTGCTTTCGGATGGGTAGTACAACCTTATCTCAAGCTGTCCTTCATTGTTTCTTGACTGTTTAAGCTCTTCAGAAGTTAGTCAAATAGCTTAGAGAATCTCTTTAGCATAGATAACAACTCACATATTTTTTTTAACTCTTCTTTTACAGGAAAACAGAAAGGCTCTTCAGATAATTTTTTAGTAGGGCTAGTATCATATGTGAATATGTTTATCTTATGTCACATGTCGTTTCCGATTCACTTTAACGAAACTCATGTTCCTCTGGAATGCAGAGTAGGGAATAACCTTTTCAGAAAGTAATCATTTTTTCGTACAATGAAGATTTACATAGCTGTATTAGAGGCACCACAGAAGTGAAACTGGAAAACAATAAAATATTCTCATACCATTGAGAATTTTATGTGCAGTTACACTTCATTATCCATACAATTTAACATGGCTGCAGAGCATGGCAAGGCGAGGACTTTCCAAGTGATTTAGCAAGATGCCTTAATGATAAACTGGTGATGAGTGTTGACCCCATGTAATGGGTGGTGAATTGACAATCCTGAAGCACTCCATCTGCCTCATTCAAAGTGACCAATCTCTTTAAATCATCGGGATTGTCATTTTTATGGGGCAGAACATTCTATTGAGACCAGAGCACTGTGAAATGTCATGCAAAAAAAGTGCTAATGGAAAATCTAATAAAGGTGCATTGGCATAAATTAACATTTCTAAAGCTGTTAAATTGGAAGGCGATACTATTTGGCCTCATATTTTTTTTACACAAAAAACGTGATGATGAGAATTAACAACAAATGCATTTCATTTTTTTGACCGGATGGATATTCACATCAGAATGGCCCAGTTATGTTCATTGTGGGCCCCCAATTGACCAGGGGTGATTTATATTTTTCTACCCATAGATCAACTTTCCTGTGGCTTTCCTTCAGTGTGCAGCAGCCAGCCTCCCATTCAGAATCAGAATAATTCATTTTGTTCGCCGAGTACAAACGGGGGTTGTACCCAGAATTGGTTTTGACTCATACAGGTTCTGAAAGGATGGGGGGGATAATGTCCGAAATTCAAGAGCCGAGGCTGCCAAACTACGGCACCACCAGTCATGATTGGCAATCATCTGTCATCCCTAAGGAGACATGGGGGGGGAGGGAGGTTCAGAGGGAGGTGAAGGCAGGACAGTTTCTTGGGCAGTGCAGGCAGAGTGACCGCCCTGAGCGCAGACCAACAATTAGAAGAAGGGGGGCCCAGGCAGAAGGACATAACTGTTATGGAGCTGGTGAAGCAGCCAATCGGAAGAAGAAAGAAGATTACCAGCGTGATCGCCTTTCTTGACTCCTCCTGGGCTGCCTGCGTCTGATGTCAAGTCATCATCACGTCACCATCGCGTGATGACACCTGATGTCCTGTAGCGGTACTGCAGGCTGTCAGTGCACAGCGCCCATGGAAGAGTGGGCTTTCTGGGCTCTCTTCGCCTATGTTTTCTTGTCCCTGCTTCCTCCCGGATGATGGGCTGGTCACTAGTAAGTAGGCAGATCTACTTGTGACCTGTGGCTGTGCGAATGTCACTAAAGAGTAAGGGTTCACGAGTTCACGAGGGTGGGGGGCGCAATTTTTACACCCTCGCCCTGGGTGCAACTTAGCCTTGAAACTGCACTGGGTGAAGGTTCAGCACTGATGACCCAGTTCTTCATGGCTGATGCTGCTAGGGATCCATGCAGCCCGCTCTTCCATGTACAGGGCCGGTTCTCTCATGATGCAAGGTGAAACGTTTGCATCAGGCGCAGAGATTGCAGGGGCAGAATTTTTGTACTGTGTTTACACTAACAACATGCAGTCAGAGTAGTTGGAAAAGCGAGAGGAAAGCCAGATGAAGAGATCATCATTAGGGAAAAGCAGCTTGTATTGCTGTGTGAGAAGTCTCACAGTGAGTGAGGAGGGGGGAGGCAGGAAAACAGCAGTGCTTCATTCGACTTGTTCAGCATAATGGAGGAGGTGGCACTGCTGTCCTGACTGAGGAGGAATGAAGTGAAGAGGGTGAGCAGTTTGTTTGTCACAGACTCACAGCCATCCAGTGTGCTATTGTGTTGAGCTGCAGCATGTCATGTGAGAACATTAAATTAAGCAGAGTAAATTGTTGGGAGGAGGTGCATTCTCACAAGTTAGCCTCAGGCAGCAAAAAGTCGAGAACCGGCCCTGTCCGTGTGTAACATTCATGAACAGCAGCACCTCTCTTCTGTATACAGCTTCCTCGGGTAGCAACTTCCCTTTCCTTTGTGTTGCTCCTCATTTTCAGAATGCATTTTCCATTTTCAGCCTTCTCTTTCATATGCAGCAAGCCCATTCAATGTCTGGCCACCTCCCTGGGCAGGAGCTGCCCAAGGCCTGGGCCTTTGTGACTTTTCCAGAAATCTAGCTCTGCAATTGACTAGCTTAGTGCACAATCTTAAAACTCTTTTAAGACTAACAATTATATTGATGATGTCAGTAAATGAGGTAACATGTATGACCATAAAAAGCTAACAGCTGCAAATAATGGCTAATAACATTGTCACCTGTGATGAAGCCCAAAGTAATGCCGGATAGAATTTTGACAGTGAGGTGGGTGGGGGTCTTTAACCATTCCTGCCACCTGGACATGATTGTCACATCCAGGCGGCAGCTGCTGAACTGCTGCGTGCTGCTGCACCCCCCCCGTTAGCCCGGAGATCAATGAATGGGAATTTAGTTCCCATTCATCGATCTAAGTCCCGGGCAGAAAAACCGACGGCTTCTTATTAGGGGCTCGTGGTCTTTCTGAAAAGAAAAAAAAAAGTTTCCAGTCCTCCTAGTGCTTCCTGGAAGCGAGCTCTCGCTTCCAGGACAAAAAAAAAAAATCTCACTGTGGCCATCTTGTGGCCAAATAGTAGCACTACATCTACATACATTTTTCAATTAAATAAACCCGCATTAATACATTTAAAATTAACCGTTTAACTCCCACACCAAAAATTACCCAAATAACAATTTTAATGGGAAAAAAAATACAATAATAACAAAAAAACATGAATAGTTATCTAAGGGTCTGAACTTTTTAAATATGCGTGTGAATAGGGTATATTACGAACATTTTTTAAATTATAAGCTTGTAAATAGTGATGGACGCAAAACTGAAAAAATGCACCTTTATCTCCAAATAAAATATTGGCATCATACATTGTGGTAGGGACAAAATTTAAATGGTGTAATAACCTGGGACAAATGGACAAATAAAATACATGGGTTTTAACTATGGTAGCATGTGTTATTTTAATGCTATAATGGCCGAAAACTGAGAATTAATGTTTTTTTTCAGTTTTTTTCTTAATATTCCTGTGAAAATGCATTTAGAAAAAAAATATTCTTAGCAAAATGTACCACCCAAAGAAAGCCTAAATGGTGGCAGAAAAAACAAGATATAGATCAATTCATTGTGATAAGTAGTGATAAAGTTATTGGCGAATGAATGGGAGGTGAAAATTGCTCTATTGCATAAGGTGAAAAATCCCTGCGGGCTGAAATGGTTGAAGTCTTCCTGTGCCTTGTAACTGTACTTAATTAAATGAAATCGTACAATCACAAGAAATCTGATAAAAGTGAAGCTCCCTATAGTTAAATAAATGCATTATTTCTTAGTGGTCATGAAACTGGTGGATCTGGATACTCAGCTATTTCATGGCACATAATCATCTTGCCAAGGGAAAGAACTCTCTTCCACTTCACAGAGCTCAGAAACATGAGGCTGCTTGATAGTACATTTGTATAAGCTCCAGCGAACTGCATCCACACACAAGAGAGTCTGCTGGAGAAGCAAATAGGCTGCTGCAAATCGGTCCCATCACCTTTCATACTTCTACAGCCAAATAATATTCATACTGAAGTGCAGGGGATGAAGTACTTAGTGGCTAGTGAGGAGGATGACTGATTATATGCAATCGGTTTGAGTTATGGACATTAAAGCAGCAAAGACAGCCATACTATCCCAGGTAAAAAAAAACCTCATATATAAGTAGATAAATCCTTGCTCTACTTACAGAACGTATGTGTTGTATTGTCCACATTTTGACTTAAAGAGACTCTGTATTAAAAAAAATCCCCTGGGGGTACTTACCTCAAGGGGGGGGGGGGGAGTAGAGGTTCTTCGCTTATGCTAGGCAGAAATAGGCGTGCCCGGTCGTATCCACTCTACTGCGCAGATGCAAAAGGGCTCACGCCTGCGCAGGAGAGTGTATCGATCAGGTTCGGCTATTTCTGCCTTAACCCGAAGGAAGAGTGGCCAGAGCATCTGCGCAGGATTGCAGAAGGTAAATATTTACATCGCCGCCCTTAAGGGGACCTGGGCAGGATAACGTAATAGGTAATTACTAAAAACAAATATCAACCCCAAAAAGCCCAACTGGTGGTGAAAAAAACAAGATATAGATCATTTCATTGTGATTAGTAGTGATTAAGCTATTGGCAAATGAAAGGGATGAGCACTGAAAGGTGAAAATCGCTCTTGTCCGTTAGGGTAAAAACCCATTTGGGGTGAAGTGGTTAAACAATGCAAGTTGCCTGGCTGTCTTCCTAAACCTGTCTCTAATGTTTTTTGCCATAGACCCTGAACAAGCATACAGATTTGGTGGTTTGACTCAAGGCTGACTAGATTAGACACATAAAAACACAAACACTGGTCTGCACAACAGTCGGGGGGCCAAGGTCTCTGTCACTAGCTGGGGCCCCCAAACCACCATGCGATACCTAGAGGGTAGTGTGGGCAAGCCCTGGACCTCTCACCTCCAGGGAACTCACCCCCACCACCTCTAAACTGAATGCTAACTGCAACAAACACAATCGCTAACTCCCAGCTAGAGCAATCTCCTGCCCTTACCTGGTCAGCAGACGCCAGTTAGCAGGAATTGCATAAATTAGCATTCAGGTGGGAGGCTTTGGTTGGATGCAATTGTAGATTGCATTGTTTTACAGGATTGCCCCATGTAGGCACTTCTCCCACACGGTCCCCTCCCTAACCACTCACCTGTCAACCGCATCCTGGAAGCTGCAGGAAGGGGACTGTGTGGGAGAAGTGCAGGGGCGTACCTAGAAATCCCCGGGCCCCCCTGCAAAAAAAAAAATCCAAGCCCGCTCAGGGACTTTTGGGGGGCAGGAGGGGCCGCAGCATAAGAGGAGAGTGTGGCAGATCGGTGGAAAGGGGGGAAATTCCCCCCCCCCTCCCTCACCTCGAGCTCTCCTCTCAATGCTCCCCCTCTTGCAATCATTGGTGGCAGCGGTGGCAGCGGCGGCAGCAGCGGCGGCAGCAGGCTGAGTACATTACCTCCTTCTCGCTGGAAGTCTTCCGATCTCTTCCGATAAGAGCTTCATGCAACTTCCCATGTAAACCCCGATGGCAGGGGTTGCATTCCCTATTGTTACGCCAGTGGAGAAGTGCCTACACAGGGCGTCTCGGTAAAACAATGCAATCTACGATTGCATCCAACCGAAGCCTCCCACCTGAATGCTGATTTATGCAATTCCTGCTAGATTTGGTACAGCAGGCAAAGGGTGTATAACAGTACACCTGATTGGCTGACTGGCGTCTGCTGACCAGATAAAGGCAGGGGATTGCTCTAGCTGGGAGTTAGCAATTGTGTTTGTTGCAGTTAGATTAGACACATGCCTGTTTCAGGGTTGTGACTCTACTAATGAAAGAACAACAGGACTGCCAGGCTACTGGTAGGGATGATCACAAATATGCAAATTCTTCTTGATACAAATTTTTATGCAAATATATGCAGCTTGGAAAAGGACCAATCAATTTAAACCTGGTAGTTGAATGGAAGAAGAAAGACGTAGAGCCAAGTGTTGGCACTGCAGCTAAAGTAGGAGGGTTATGGCTGCACCATTCAGGGCTGCTCAATCAACCATGCCATGCGTGCTCTGCCATACAAGATACAGTAGAGTAATTGGCAGGAGAGAAGCAGAAGTCGGCACTGCAGGCAAATCGGTTTATTTCCAAGATTAAAATCAGCAATATGTAAGATATTTTCCAGTGCAGCAAAAACAATCATAGGTGCACATACCGGTCCTAGGTGGGCAGCCAGTGGGTAGTGAGTGCAGGACACAGGTGCCTGACGGCCGCTTTGCGCAAATATGCACCTCTACGGAGGCTTGAAGCCTGGGTTTCAATTGATTGGTCCATTTTCAAACTGCATACATTTGCTTAAAAATTTGCATAATTTCAGCTTGCATCTCATTGATCATCCCTAGCTACTGGTATTGTATAAAAGTCTGTTAATATGGTAGCTTCCATATCCTTCTCACCTCAGGTTCCCAGCAAAAATGCCAAAACACAGCGAGGGCATTATTTTGGAGTCAAGGCCGCAGTTTTAAGGAATTACTAGTTTTCGTTCAAAACGGACATAGATGACCTTAGAGGAAACTACAAATTCTGATCATATAGCACAAGCACACTGTTTAGCCATGTGAATGTGTGATTACACATATGGCTGGCAGAAAGGCCTTTTCACATAACAAGCGCCGGATGGAGAAGACACAGGCCTGAAGATGGAGATCGGAATGGAGCCGCCACCGGGACAGGTAAGATATTTCAAGGCAGCTGATCTACTGAACATGCAGGAGGGGGGTGGGGGCACAGTCAGGGGGAGGCCATCTGGAGGACCGGGAGGGCAGGGGCCCCGGGGAGCCTACTTTGATGAGGGGGTAGAAGGTCCCCCAAGTTACTTTTGACCATACCTCCCAATTTTTTAAAATAAGAAAGAGGGAAACTTAAACCACGCCCCTGCCACACCCCTAATCACACACTTGGCATGCCCCTAGTCAAGCATACTATGAAGCTTTCATAAGAAAAATATGGTTTGTCATTCAAACCACTATGGTTCTTTCTATGCTGGTTCATTTTCCTTCATATTAACATTTAAAAATGAGAAATATATTAATTTAAATGACAGGAATAACGTTTTGAGTTAATTAAACACATTTTTCAGTAGAAAAATACATACATTTACATAGATCATTACATCAGTCCTGAAAGAGGGACAAGCGAGGAAGAAAGAGGGACAGAGGGATTGGGTACCCAAAGAGGGACTGTCCCTCCAAAAGAGGGACAGTTGGGAGCTATGCTTTTGACCTGGGGCCCCGGTGTGGCTTAAACTGGCCCTGGGTGTGAAAGTAGTATTAGCATTCAGGGTAGTTAGATATAGTTAGCATCAGTCATAGGTCAAAGCCCTGGTTTCCCATTTAATTTTTGAATATGTTTAAGTTACGTGTAGTGCAGTGCAGCGCAGTGCAGTGCAGCGCAGTGCAGTGCAGTGCAGTGGGCAGCACGGTGGCTCAGTGGTTAGCGCTCTCGCCTTGCAACACTAGGTCCCTGGTTTGAATCCCAGCCAGGTCAACATCTGCAAGGAGTTTGTATGTACTCTCCATGTCTATGTGGGTTTTCTCTGAGTACTCCGGTTTCCTCCCACATCCCAAAGACATACAGATAAGTCAATTGGCATCCCCCTAAATTGGCCCTAGACTATGATACATACATACATACACAGACATATGACTATGGCAGGGATTAGATTGTGAGCCCTTCTGAGGGACAGTTAGTGACAAGACTATATTCTCTGTACATCGCTGCGGAACATGTCGGTGCTATATAAATACTAAATAATAATAAAGTGTATATGATAGTATTTACAATAATAAGCAATCCTCCTTCCATTGTTGAGTGTATATGATAGTAAATTTGCATTAATTAGCAATACACAAAGTGTTGTGCATTTCACATTTGTACATACCTGACTGGCTGGCTCCTGTAGCTCCAATTCCTGTAGAGAGAATAGTGCAGTTTTACTAAAGAGAATGCTGTCCAGACTATCCCATCATCACCCACATGAAGCAGTCAGGGAAGGGCAGCAGTCTTTTTCTGAGTAGATTATCTGTTACCCTATTTTTAATTTTTTTCCTTTAAAAGGAAAAAAATGTGTCAGACACCATATCCCACTGACTTTAGGTTGGTTCCCTTTAATATATGTTTCTAAAGAGTATAAACAAAGTGTACCGTATAATTCCTTTTGGTGCACCAGCTTACGAAAATACTCATTCATCGCCCTTCCTCCCTAGATAACATTAACCACCATGCTTGGCCGTCTTCCTTCACAAAGAATCTATTGATTTTAGCCTGGTAGAATGACATTCATGCACCATGTTAAAACTGAGCTTGCTGTGGCTCATGAGATTTCTAATATGTTCCTCTGACCTTTCACAAAGGGACCTCTTTCTTCTTCTCGCGAGGTATGGTTTGTTGTTCGCCTTGAACTGGATCAAGAAATGTACTTTTTTGTCAAAGTAACAAAAGCTCACAAAAGGTAATACCTTTTTCTAACTAACTGCAGATAGAGGTTTTATTGCTAGCCTTGGATAATCAAGTCATCTTCATCAGGCAATGTATATTACGGGAGAAGCATTGATCTTCAGACACACTTTTCCTTTGAAGTGGAAACAAGGTACCAAGAGAGGTAGACAAAGAGAGTGGTTTACTAAGCCGGAGGTTTGCAAATTGCAGTCCCTTGGCTTAGTGTGACCAAGAGCACCTAGTCTTGGTAAGAGGTGAACTGAGCAACAGAATACATACAGAATTAGAAAGCTACCACGCATACAAGAAATAAAGGAGCCTGGAAAAAAGGGCACAGATGATTGCCGCTAGTAGAAAATTGCTAAAATTAGCGATATTCTACTGCTAGATTATCATAGTAAAATATTGGTGCGTTTTACCAATATTTTACTATGACTAAACCTAACCATACTCTCAAACAAAACCCTTCTCTACCAATTCCTAACCCTAAGACACCCCTTGGTGGTGCCTAACCCCAAGACCGTCCCTAGTGGAGCCTAACCCTAAGGGCCCCCCTGGTTGGTGCTTAACTCTAAGACTCCCCTGGCGGTGCCTAAACCTAAAACTCCCCCCGGTGGTGTCTAGCCCTAAGACCCTCCAGCGGTACCTACTGGTGCCTAACCCTACCCCCCCCCCCCCCCTCTTTAACCTTAGCACAAAGCCGCAATATGCAGCAAAGAAGTTACATGCCTGCTATGCAATGCTGCATTTTGCATTTCCGCAAACACCTGCGATTCAGGCACCTCCAGATGTGTAAATTTCATGTGCTTGCTGGTAATCAGACGCTCCCTTGTGCCCAAATGTAACTTCTTACCCCCATTATAAAATCCGCGATTTGCGGCAAAACCAGTAAACTTAAGTGCCTACAGCGGTTAGCGGCCGGGCCATGCGCCCAAATTTCCGTTGTTTGCCACTAATTGCGGCTTTTATAATAGGCGCCTAGGCACAATTTTTTCCATAAGGTATCCTACCACTAAGCTACCACACCGTTCTGTATAGCGGTGTCTTGCATCTTAATTGAAATGCATAGAGAAACACTGCGTGTGTGTAAACATTTCTTAACTCACCACCTAGCACCCCACTGCTGAGAGGGCAGACAGCAGCACAATTTATTGAATAAAAATATGGTCAAGTAAAAAGGGTCCCGCCTAAGGCGGCAATATTAATATTGCGGTATTTTGTCCACTGGTGGTGCTCGATAAAATAGCATGTGCCGGGGGGGGGGGGGGGGGTGAAGTACCGCTAATAGCTGCCAATTATGGATATTAACACGGTGGCCTATGGGGAGCCAAAAATATTGCTGGATAGTGTCAGGCGTTAGGGGATTGTCTTCAGGGTTAGGTACTGGCAGGGGTACTTAGTAGTTGTCGGTCGGGGGGGGGGGGGGGGTGTTATAAAGGCTAGACACCACCAGGGAGGTTTTAGTGTTAGTCAGCATTGGGGAGGTCGTTAAGGTTAGGCATTGCCAGGGGGATCAGTTAGTGTTAGGCATCGAGTGGGAGGGCTCAAGTTAGCATATGGTTAGGTCATAGTAAAATATTGGTAAAAATAATGGAATTAACTATTAGATTATCAGTTATGTTACTGATATCCTATCTCCGCGGTGCCTTACTTTACAGCAGGCCCTTTTAACATGTGCACTATATAGTGGCTTTGCAGCACAATGGCTAAAGCTCTCATTTTTTACAGCACTTATTGACCCCTTATTCCTTATGCAGGCTGGTATTTCCCAAGGAATCTGGATCCCATAAATATGGTGCTCTACCCTTGTGAGCTGGTATTGACCAAGAAGTGGCACTCCATACTCATGGACCTCAAATTCCCTGTAGAATACTAGCCTTAATGGAAGTTAAGGCATTATTGAGTCCTGTAGGACTGATCGCGGCTCGCAGACTAAATGTAAACGCAGGAGACATTTGTCTCCTTTGTTTACATTGTACGGCGCTGCTGCCCTCCCCCCCCCAGCAACATGCCACCAGCAGGAGCGATCAGACCCCCCCTGCACATTATCCCCATAGGGGGGAAAAAAGGGGGGCGATCTGATCGCTCTGCATGCCAACTGATCTGTGCTGGGGGCTGCAGAGCCCACCCAGCACAGATCACAAAAATCAGCGCTGGTCCTTAAGGGGGGGTAAAGGGTGGGTCCTCAAGTGGTTAAACAATTACCTAACCTTGAATATTTAATGTCAGGGAAAAAGTTTGTAAACCACCCCTGCACATTTTTTCAAGCACCTGCAGCTGCCTTTTCTGCCTTATATGGCACACCCTGCAGCCTTCTCTGGCAGCATAGTAATGTCTGAGAATCACTGTAGTAGTTCTGCTGTATAAGCAATATTTAACTGCAATTACCAAATAAATGGCATGATCCCTATTTTGATGCCAGATTCTTTTTGTGCTTTGGCTTTCAGTTAAGGGCTTGGTGGTAGGCCTATATTGCCTGGGGCTTATGATAATAAATGTGCAATTTTAATGGCCTGTGGCTATAGTATAAGCAGTTGCTTTGACATGCATTTAACCACTTAACGACCACCTAACGCCGATAGGCGGCGGCAGGTCGTAAGTGGTTTTACATGGAAACGGCCGCTCGTTCGAGCCAAGTCCTCCCGAAGACAGGCGGCTCCATACTGCGTACACGCTGACGCAATAGAGGGCGCTCGCGCGTGCGCAGTGTGGAGCAGCCTGTCTTCGGGAGGACTCGGGCTCCCGAAGACTTTCTGAAGTCCCCTTCGCCGGCAGAAGGAGCAGAAGAGGGAAGGCTCATTAGGACCTAGATCTTTCCCTTTCCTTAGGTAAGTATCTGGGTTCTTTTTTTAGCAGTGGGGTTACATTGTCGTTAACCAGTACATCTTCCACATTCTTCTTGAAAATGGCTCTCTGTATTCTTTATACACAGTAGGTAACACACTGAGTCATCTCGCAACACATCATTATATGTGTCATTCTGATTGCCACTTTGGTAGCTATCAGAATGATTATAGTAATAACACTAAAATAATATTCTGTATTTTCTCTTCTTCAGAATGCCCTTCTTTATTCTTATTTTTGTTGTTTTACAGTCATATTATTGTCTTTTTTATTTTTCCCCTCAAATGCAATGTCTGTGATCATTATAATGAAATCCTTCCCATACACACTGTCAGAGAACACTCCCCATCCCCTGATTCAATTCATTTTCTCACAGGAAATGTTCTCACGCCTTATCAATGTAATACCTTTTCAGCCAACAGTAAGTCATCAGTACTCTAAATTGGTCGTTTCAAACCTATAGAAGTTTTCTAATAAATTTTTTACTATGTTTTTGCTGGCTAGGTGCTAAAAACATGTGCAGATAAGATGAAAAAAATCTACCAGAAAACTCAGGTGAAAAGTGAATCATGGCCATATTATCCACTTACATGCTCTCAGGGCCGGTTCTAGACTTTCTGTTGCCTGAAGCAAACTTTGGAGGATGCGTCCCGGAGACCAGTTAGCAAGTGTCGCTGTGTTCGGCTGGTCTGTTTCCAGCCCCCGCCTGATTGGTCGCATGCCAAAGCCTTCCCTCTGACTGGCCATGGTGATCTCTCGCCGGTGATGGGGTTTTACCTTAGCATGCTTCGATAAGAGGCATATGTTGACACATTGGCGTAGCTAAGCTATGGGCCCTGGTGCAAGTTTTACATGAGGCCCCCCAAGCACTCTATACATAACAATTGTTACTTGGGCACCAAAACCTGCCAATGGCAACCACAGTGTCAGAGGTGCAAGAAGGGGATGGGAAACAGTTTGTTAATGATGATTTCTATTTAAAGCATCTATAGAAGAGATTATTACCAACACAGGGCCAATAGAGAGCTAATACTGTGATTGAGGGAGGACCCCTCGGGGCACCTCTGACCCAAGGGCCCCGATGCAGTCGCTACCTCTGCAACTCCTATTGCTATGTCACTGTGCTGACACCTCGCCTGCTTACAGTATAATGTCATAGGGAAATGAGGACAGGTATTTGGGGATGCATGGCTGAGGAGGGTAGGGTGTGTGTGGCAGGAAGGTGGGTGGGAGAGCAGAGAGGAGGCAAGAGCCAGGTGGCCCAGACCTATTTCCACCGGAACAAAATCGGGAAGGAGCTAGCGCATATATGCAGGAAGGATAAACTTCGGTGGTTCCAAGGCAGGACTGAGTGAATAGAAAAGGATGGGGAAGCCTGTTTAGGATCCAGAGGCATCGGGTGAGTACCCCCTAAGGCCTCATTCCCGTCATTATGCACTTCCGTGCACATTTGGAAGTGTGTATGATGTGCGACATGGAAGAACGGCAGAAGGTCATAGACAGGCTTTCTGCCATTCACATACGTACATGCCGTATGATACGCTATGATGTGCTTGCATACTACTGCATGCATTCTGCCCGCAAGAGCAGCAAAGGCCCATTCACTGTAATGATTGGGATCGTAACGCTTAGCAGCGCAGATGGCGTGCACTCATTGGCGTACGTGTTGTGTTCTGATTGCACGACCATCTACACGTCATGATGTGAACATACCCTAAGGGTGATTTTTTGTTTTTACAGGTTAACTTTAACCCTCTTTTGTGCATCAACAAACAAAAAAACAGAATACACTTTTCAAATATAACACTTCAAATACTGAGTGCCTTACTATCATTGCTCCAGACAAACAAAGTGCAAATGCCACAGCTGGTGGAGTGTTTTACCACTTAATACATTTCTCAACAAAAAATGCTTTCGATGTCCCCATAGACATTCACTGAAGATTATATTTATCATGTCTTATAAGGATATATGAGTGAAAATAACCACAAGCCCTATTCAGGAATAGAATGAAAAATTATTTGAGCATTTTTGAGTGTTGGCTTCCATTATTCTTTTTTTTATCCCTTTCAGATATACTGTGCTTTATCCGTAATAAAACATAGCAGTCTGTTCCAGTCGATGGTAAGGTTAAAAAAATGTGCATAGACAGGAGGTGGAAGTAGGGGTCAGGAGGAGGAGCAGGGGGACAGAAGGAGGCACAAAGGGGACAGAAGGAGGCACAGTAGGACAGGTGGATGCACAATGGGACAGAGGGATGCTCAGGGGTGCAGAAGTAGCACAGGAGGATGGAAGGAGGTGCGGGAGGACGAAAGGAGGCACGGGGCAGAGAGAGGCACAGGGGCAAAGGGACACACAAAGGACAGTAGGAGGCACAAGGGGAACACAGGGACTCACAAAGGGAGACAGAAGGAGGCTCAGAGGGCAGAGGGAGGCACAGGGGGATAGAAGGAGGCACATGGGGACAGAAGGAAGCACAAAGTGGGACAGAGGGATGCACTAAAACTTATACTATCTGGACCTTATCATGTCTGCTCTCCAGGGACTGTCAATGCTGCTGGTGTTCAGGAGACAGAATTTCCTGCTGCTACACACATGCAGCAGAAGCGGGTGAGCGAACATTCACGAGAGGGAGGGGGCTTTGTTCAGGGGTGGAGCTTCATGCAGGGGGGGTGGCTTAATCTGGGACACATGGCACCCACCCAGGACCAATGGTGCTCCAGGCAATGGCAAACATTTTTCTAGATAAAGAGTTATAAAGATTGAAACAGGTAAAAAGAGCGCTGGAGGCGCCCTGCTAAAATGGGTGCCACAAAAGGCATTTATGTTAACCCCTTCCCGACTGCCTAACTGAGATAGGCGTCGGGAAGGTGGCAGCCCCAGGACCGCCTACTGCCGAAAGGCATCAAGAGCAGTGGGCGGCGATTAGCGGGGTTCGCGCATCCCCGCTTTAGTTATGGAGCTACGCTCCGTAAACAGCCTGCTAGTCCGCGATTGTTGCTAGCAGGCTGATAGAAGAAAAAAAACGGCTTTTTTTTTACTGTTGACAGCACTGCGATCTAAGCACATCGCTGTAAGGGGACAGCTTTGTGATAAATCTGTCCCCTCGAGTGTCCCACAATGTGATCCCCTCTCATAGGCTGATGTCTTGAAGGTGATCACTGATTGGATCTCAGGGGGAAGGGCAGGAAGTGGGAGGGAAGAAAATAAATGAAAAATAAAGATATTTAATAAAAAATATAAGAATAAAATGTATAAAAATAAACAAAGTCAGCAGCAATCTGATGCCACCAATACAAAGCTCCGTTGGTGGCAACAAATGGAGGGCAGATTCATTTGTGTGCTATGTTGTATGGCTCTGCAGCGAGCTAATAAAGCTGCAGAGCACTGAATTGTAAAAAATTGTCTGGTCACTAGGGGGGTGTAAGCCTGTGGTCCTTAAGTGGTTAAAAGCACGAGTATCGGCTAATAGTGGTAATTTGGATGCCAGGTGCCAGAAGTGCCCGATTCAAACTATGGCTACAAATAGTGGAGATAAAGCCCACTATTTTATCAGACGCCCAAAATATTGATGGATACAGTTAGGTGGCAGGGGCTCTTTAGGGTTAGGTGCTATTGAAGGAGAGGGTCCTTAGTGTTAGACATGGGGGGGGGTGGGAATATTAAAGATAGGCATTGCCAGGGGGAGTTGGGGGTTAGGCCTCACCAGGTGAGGTCCTTATGGTTAGATATCGCCGGGTAGATTAGGTAATGTTAGGCATTGACTAGGAAGGCTTATGCTAAAACAGGGGTCCCGAAACGTTTTGGGTCGAGGGCCGGGTCAACATACTTCAGACTGCTGGGGAGCCGGAGTATACATAAGATGATGTAGAAGTCTTTGCGGGCCAGACAGTGAAGCATGCCCAGGTGACAACCTGCAGTCCAATTGGACAGCCGTGTCACCTGTTGTGGAATTAGATTGGAAACCAGCAAATGGCTGCTTTCTGGCTTCCATGCGGATGGGTGGTGCCAGCACTGCTATTCTGTATGCGGAAACCAATATTTAAAGATCTATAAGTAATACATTTTGTGTGTGTTTGTGTATGGGGGGGGGGGGAGGCGCTGAAAAAGCCTCAGGGATTCACATTGAGGACCGCTGTGCTAAGGTAAGGTTAGGCTAGGTCATAGTAAGATATCGGTAAAGAGTACAGATGTTTTACTATTGGAAATGACTATAGTAGAATATTTAATAATATTATAGATATTCTACTAGTGGCTGGCTAGTATCTACAGAGCCCATTTTACCATGGCCCCCTTTTTACATGTATGCGCATAGGTCACCTATTTCATTGTTTACAGCCAAAATATTTTTCCAAAAATATAGCCCAAGCGTAAATAATGATAAATTAATATTTATTCTAAATCCAGAGTGCCTACCGCCTTGTTTTAATAGTTCAACAAAATACATTTGTAATGTCCACATAAAGGCACATTGGGAAAAAGCACAGCGATAAGAATGAGCTTGAATTCAATCAGCATCTCAGTTTCTCAGTTTTGACACTGGTAATGTTCTGGAGCACAAATAAAGAATTGTTCATGTACGGCACAAAGTCATCATAAATCTCACACTATTTATGATCTCGGTTTTGCATGTGCATCGAGATCTCATCTGTTCTACCCTGGTGCTTCAATCTAAGTATCAGTTAAGACGTCAAACCCCACTAGCTCTCAGGTCCCTTAACTCACAACATGGAAATGTTATTAATCTTTTACAACAGCCTCCATCAAAGAATATTTTGGTCGTATTCCCCGGGGTCTGCTGCCATCAGAATAAAACAGACTTTTTTTTTCTTAAGACTACAAGTAAGCATTTTTTTTGGAAAGCAGTAAATTAATTTGGTGTCATTTACCGAGGCGCCGATGGGTCACTGATAATTTATGGTTATATGAGATCCTGACAAAAACTTGACTTGAATTTTCTGTAAAGAAAAGCATGGCTCATCCACAGAACTGGATTTCTGGAAAAGGTCACAAAGGTCCCGGCCTTGGGCGGTTGAAGGCCAAGGGGCACCTGGACATGAAAGAGGGGTTACTACATATGAAAGAGGAAGGTGACAATGGGGAAAAACACATGTAAAAGGAAACTGATGCTCAAGGGAGCTGTTCATGAAACAAAGGGGCTGCTGTACATGGATGATTCACATAGAAGAGGGGGCTGCACATGGAATGGGAGGGGCTCTGCCGCACAAGAAAGGGAAGTCACAACATATATACTGGGGGCACACAGGGCCAGATTTATCAAAGCATTACCAGCAGTTTTTTCTTCTTAAACAGTTCTAACCAGCAGAGGAACTGCTCTGCATGATAATAGAAAACTTCTCAAATCCTACATAATAGCGGCAGTTTAGCTTGGATTTCTAGAACTGCACAACAGTTAAGAAAAGTGCAAATCCATCCCTAAACTGGCGCAGATTAAGGGAAACTAAACTGAGAAGGATGTGGATTTTCCTTTTAAAATAATACCAGTTCCCTGACTCTCCAGCTGATCCTGTGTCTCTAATACTTTTAGCCACAGCCCCTCAACAAGCATTCAAATCAGGCACTCTGACTGAAGTCAGACTGGATTAGCTGCATGCTTATTTCAGGTGTATGAGTCCTCCACTGCTGCAGCCAAAGAGATCAACAGAACTGAAATGCAACTGGTATTGTTTAAAGGAAACAACCATAACCCTCTCAGTTAAGGTTCCCTTTAAGAACTGCTTAATAGCAGTTCTACAGCTGGTGCAGCAGTGCAAGCTAGACATGATTTGTAAAGTGCTCCTCCCCCTACTGACAGGTGTACTGTGAAGCTGTTCTGTGCTTAACCCTTCCAGTGCTGGGAATTGATACAATACAGCAGATGTACTGGTTACCTCAACAATAGCAATTTCCCTCACACACAGGGCTTGATTCACAAAACGGTGTGGCTGTTAGCATGGCTTTTTGTGCGTTTTAGTGTATTTCCGCCCAAAAACAAGTTTTGCACGCAAAAATTCGCATTCAAGCATTAACGCAAATTTTGTATGCGTTAGCGTTCCCGTTCGCATGAAAACGTGAATTTAGCACACAAATGCAAACATTAACACACGAAAAATTCACGTTAACGCGCGAAAGCAATTTTTTGCACGCGAAAACCGTTATCAAAAAGATATTTCACGCAAAGTACTTTTCACAGCGTGCTAACAGTTAGCACTGTTTTGTGAATCAAGCCCACTCTCTGAGAGACCTTCCTAACTCCTCCTCCTATTCCTAACAGTTAAAGAAGGAATCTGCATTATTTAGTGATTTCTTAGGATGTCTGGGACAGTTCTGCACAGATTTCTAAAAACCTACTAATATTTTGTCTCAGACACTCTTAATAAATGTCCCCCACAGAGTATAAATCCGGCCTTGCTCATCCACTAATTTGCTGACCAACTGCCAACCATTGCTAAGATAGCTTTAACCCAGGTTTTAAACCCTCTTTGGTCAATGTTGAATAACAACAATAGCCAGTTATTAGAAGGCTACACTGCACGGGTTTCCTTTAGTGAACACTGCACAGATTCTTTCAGAAGCAACAGAAAATCTACAATTTCCAGTTGGATCACCTCCTTCATAAAAAAGTGTACAATTTTCAGTTGGATCGTCTCCTTCACAACAACTTAAGGCCCGGTTCACATTAGCGTTCCCTGTCCGGATCCGTCTGATCGGATCCGGACCGTATACTGTACAAATGGAACGTACGTTCCGCATAGCAATGCAAAGTCTATGCGGACGTTCACATGCGTACGTTCCGTATAGAACGGAGCCGGATCGGATCCGATCCGCACACTTTTCCAACATGTGCTATTTTTCGGGTCCGGTTCATCCGGCCCACGCACCCGGACCGGAGCCTGACTGCACCATCCGGAAATAGAAACCTATGGGGAACGGAAAGCACAGGATACAAACACCTGACGTTCTACCCCACTTCCTATGCGTATTCTAGCGGTCATTTCGGATGGAGACACATGGGCAGCAGTGGAGCAGCAATGACTAAGGTGCTGGAGCTGTTTGGCAGTATGTCGGAGGTGGAGGTGAGGCCTAAACAGCGGAGGACCTGATCCTACAGGTGCACCAGGTGCACCTTCTGCTGACCCCAACATTTTTATTTTAAATTTCGCTGTTTTCACCACACGGATCCGGATGGCAGCCTGATGCATGCCGGATGCAAACGGACCGGATCGGATCCGATCCGGATCCGGCCCGTTTGCATGCCAAAACGCAAGTGTGAACGGGGCCTAACAATATAATACATAATTTAGAAGATGGAGCTTCACAGCTTTAGATCAGAGCAAACCTACAAAATACAATCAATGAGCATCCAGCTCTTAGGGTATAGTCCCCCACACTTCTCTTGCATAAATGTTGACTGGAAAGTATAGCTTAACATCCACCACACCTGGTAGTTTTGGACTCACCTAATGGATAGAATCAGCCAAGTCTGTATGCGCCTTAGGATACTTAAAGCGGAATATAACCCTGCATTTCAACTTTGCTCTAAAACATTATTTACAGTGTATTATATGCAACCAGCCTTTTTTTTTTACTAGACCAGCATTGGAAGGGTTACACAGGGCTTTAAAGTTCCTGGAGATTTCTGCAGACGCATCCGAAGCTGAAATAGATACATTTTGTTTACATAAATGTATCTAAGTGTTGAATGTGACTCATCTCTCTGACTGAGAAGGAGCTTGGAGGACAGCCAAAGAGTGTGTAACATTTATCAATAGATACATATAACTAAATAGAATGTAACAATCTGAATTTCTGCATATCTCTCCACGGAACTTTAAACCTCTGTGTTTAACCCTTCCAATGCTGGTCTAGTAAAAAAAAATGCTTTTTGCATATAATATGCTGTAAATAATATTTTAGAGCAAAGTTGAAATGCAGGGTTATATTCCGCTTTAAGGGCTGTCCCCTCATCTCCAGATCTATATAATAATTCCAGACACACTCTCCTCATTGCAATCAACACCCCTTTCCTCAGCACTGAAGTATATACAGGTCCTTCTCAAGAAATTAGCATGTTGTGATAAAGTTCATTATTTTCTGTAATGTACTGATAAACATTAGACTTTCATATATTTTAGATTCATTACACACAACTGAAGTAGTTCAAGCCTTTTATTGTTTTAATATTAATGATTTTGGCATACAGCTCATGAAAACCCAAAATTCTTATCTCAAAAAATTAGCATATCATGAAAAGGTTCTCTAAACGAGCTATCAACCTAATCATCTGAATCAACTAATTAACTCTAAACACCTGCAAAAGATTCCTGAGGCTTTTAAAAACTCCCAGCCTGGTTCATTACTCAAAACTGCAATCATGCGTAAGACTGCCGACCTGACTGCTGTCCAGAAGGCCATCATTGACACCCTCAAGTAAGAGGGTAAGACACAAAAAGACATTTCTGAACGAATAGGCTGTTCCCAGAGTGCTGTATCAAGGCACCTCAGTGGGAAGTCTGTGGGAAGGAAAAAGTGTGGCAGAAAACGCTGCACAACGAGAAGAGGTGACCGGACCCTGAGGAAGATTGTGGAGAAGGACCAATTCCAGACCTTGGGGGACCTGCGGAAGCAGTGGACTGGGAGTCTGGAGTAGAAACATCCAGAGCCACCGTGTACAGGCGTGTGCAGGAAATGTGCTACAGGTGCCGCATTCCCCTGGTCAAGCCACTTTTGAACCAGAAACAGCGGCAGAAATGCCTGATCTGGGCTACAGAGAAGCAGCACTGGACTGTTGCTCGTTGGTCCAAAGTACTTTTTTCGGATGAAAGCAACTTTTGCATGTCATTCGGAAATCAACGTGCCAGAGTCTGGAGGAAGACTGGGGAGAGGGAAATGCCAAAATGCCTGAAGTCCAGTATCAAGTACCCACAGTCAGCGATGGTCTGGGGTGCCATGTCAGCTGTTGGTCCACTGTGTTTTATCAAGGGCAGGGTCAATGCAGCTAGCCATCAGGAGATTTTGGAGCACTTCATGCTTTCATCTGCTGAAAAGCTTTATGGAGTTGAAGATTTCATTTTTCAGCATGACCTGGCACCTGCTCACAGTGCCAAAAGTAAATGGTTTACTGACCATGGTATTACTGTGCTCAATTGATCTGCCAACTCTCCTGACCTGAACCCCATAGAGAATCTGTGAGATATTGTGAAGAGAAAGTTGAGAGACGCAAGACCCAACACTCTGGATGAGCTTAAGGCCGCTATCGAAGCATCCTGGGCCTCCATAACACCTGAGCAGTGCCACAGGCTGATTGCCTCCATGCCATGCCGCATTGAAGCAGTCATTTCTGCAAAAGGATTCCCGACCAAGTATTGAGTGCATAACTGAACATAATTATTTGAAGGTTGACTTTTTTTGTTCTAAAAACACTTTTTTTTTATTGATCGGATGAAATATACTAATTTTTTGAGATAGGAATTTTGGGTTTTCATGAGCTGTATGCCAAAATCATCAATATTAAAACAATAAAAGGCTTGAACTACTTCAGTTGTGTGTAATGAATCTAAAATATATGAAAGTCTAATGTTTATCAGTTTTGCAGTTGGCTGATGGTGTAATGGTTAAGGGCTCTGCCTCTGACACAGGAGACCAGGGTTCGAATCTCGGCTCTGCCTGTTCAGTAAGCCAGCACTAATTCAGTAGGAGACCTTTGGCAAGTCTCCCTTACACTGCTACTGCCAATAGAGCGCGCCCTAGTGGCTGCTGCTCTGCTCTGGCGCTTTGAGTCCGCAAGGAGAAAAGCGCAATATAAATGTTATTTGTCTTGTCTTGTCTTGTACATTACAGAAAATAATGAACTTTATCACAATATGCTATGTTTTTGAGAAGGACCTGTATATTTCACCAGGTTACCTCAAATAAAATTCCTCCATAACATAAAACTATTTAAATTTGTTCATTTATAAAAAAAAATAATAATGTGCACTCTCAATTAGGAAACTTTAAAATTCCCTTAATTTGGCCACTAACGGTCCAATTTCCAGCGAAAAATCATTCAAGCGATGCGAAATTCTGATCGGATTGGTTGTAAATAATCTCCATTGATGGGCACAATCAATTACAAATGATTATAAAAACAGTTGTCCGATTGGATTTTCGTCTAACCAAAATTTGGATTTTGTTGCTGACTTTCTTGCTGGTTGTGATATATAGGAAGCAACAATTGGTTCGTTGATGGTGTAGCGAAGGATTTTACTTCCGATCAGAATTTCTGATTTTCGTATTTTTCACTTCCACATTCTAGCCTTTCCCAACATGTTTCGTTATGACTGACTCATCAGGGGTGGAAGTGAGAGTTGCAGCTAGTCAGCTGGTGGGACCGAAGTTCCGAGAGCGTCCATGAGCAGGGTTGAGAGCACACTGATCTTCAACAGGAACATGTGCACATTCCCAATTCTACCTAGAACTTTCATGTACCGACTACATTTTTTTCATTGCATGGGTTACTAAACGAGTGCTTTAAGTGTGCAGTTGGACAGCGCTAACCACTCTACAAAAGCCTGATTAGAAGTCCTAATATCATTGTGGGTTTTTATTAAGAGTTCAATAGGTCATCATTTCTCTGTGTGTGTAAGCTGAAAGAACAGCAGAAATGTATGTAAAATGTTAAATATGGCTCAAGCCTCAAACTGAGATTTTCAGCCCTTAAACACAAAACAAGAATATGGGACTTCAGGAAAGTTATATTCAGCATGAGGCGTACACATACAATTGTTTATCTCATCATTTTATTTTCACTTCAGATTTGCTTTTAACATTATCAATAACTTGGTGTTAGATGTACTTGATAGTAGATTATTACTTCACCAATACTCTACTATCACTTACCCTAACTTAACTCTTACATTATCCCTCCCTTACCTATGCCTAGCTCTAACCCTCCCAACCTATGCCTAACACTTACCCCTTATCATGTGACACGGGGGAGAGATCAAATTACAACTTGTGATTAGACATAAATGAGGTGAAATTAAATAAGCTAAACTCTCTAAATACATACCAGGTGCATTTCTTCTGTTTTCCTTCTGTCCTGGGCAAGAGTTCAGGTCCACTTTAAAGTGTACCAGAGACCAAAAAAAAAAAAGTTTTATACATACACAGGGCTTCCTCCAGCCCCATGGGCACGGATCACTTGGAACATTTTTTGATCTCTGGTTTCCTTTAGCAATGATATATATAATACAGTGTGTAAATAGTATCAATTTGTTCATTCAGACTTTTTAAACACGTGGAAAGTCTATAACAGAGAACATATGTTGTATTGACTTTAGATAATCCGCACAGGGGGGCAGTTTCAAAATTCTATATTGCAAGTAAAGAGGTAACAGCACAGATGAGATGACTAAGCTGACGATCTTCAAACTACTGATAGAGCAGAGACATTATGCTGTGCCCAGTCAATTTCTCTCAGATAGCTTCACAGTCTTGCAGTTTAAAGCAGATAAATGTTCCTTACAGTATTCAGGAAAAGAGATCCCTTCTGTTTCTCTCTCAATGTTCTTATGGCCTAACACATCCTTTATAAACTCATGGTTGACCTCTTTGTCCTCTGGGGAGGAAAACCATGTGTACAATCTCGCCACAGCCGGCTGATATGATCTGTGCAACCCAGAGAAAGTGACAGTATATCAGTTATTCTGCTGTGAAGAGTACGCTGTATACTGCATTCAAGCAATGGTGCGGAGTGAAAAGTTATTGTACTCTATGGGCTGTAGTAAGTGAGACTCATTTTCTTTTTAAAGCTAAAATACAGTCCGACATAACATATTATTCTTATTGTTCTAATTCATTATGAAGTTATCATTGCTACAGATGATCGATGAGATGCATCTTGCATAATAATGTAGTATCCAGTTCAATCTGTGAGCACCAGTGATGTTTGTAACCAGCTAATTACAATTACGCACACTTTCATGTACATTTTCACAATTACGCCTATACGTAAGTACGATTTGTAAATTCAATTGATTTTGCATAGTCATTCGTAATTTCGTATAAAATTTTGCATAATTTTTGCATAATTTAATGCTGAAAAATTGTTTTTAAAACTCTGAAAAAGGACAGTTTAAAAAACATTTTTCTTTGCATTTTTAAAATCGATTTTCTCAAAAACTACAAGGTCTTATTCTCCTTAACATATGTAGCAATTTTGGTAGCAACAGCATGTATGGGGTCTTTGCTATTAAAGAGTAACTGTTAGCCCCCAAAGTGAAATTTAAATCTCTACAGCAATGTTTTATTTAGTATTAAAGTGATCCAAAAAGCCAATGCAGAACTTAAAAATCAATATAATTATGTTACTATGTAGCCTTTTGCCTAAGCTAATGACGCAAAGCCGCATATCTGATACTGATGAGCATGCAGAGCATGCCTATGTCTGCCCGACCCCCCTCTCCCCCCTCTCCCCCCCAGGACCAGGTGCCGATCTATTCGCACCACAAACAGCTGACCGCTCTGACAGGGAGAGAGAGCGGCAGCACTTCCAGCGCAGCCACGGCAGAGCAGCCGCCACCGTGCATCTCTCTCACATGTCTCACATGTGACTCGGCGGCGGCTGCTCTGCGTGGCTGCGCTGGAAGTGCTGCCGCTCTCTCTCCCTGTCAGAGCGGTCAGCTGTTTGTGGTGCGAATAGATCGGCACCTGGTCCTGGGGGGGAGAGGGGGGAGAGGGGGGTCGGGCAGACATAGGCATGCTCTGCATGCTCATCAGTATCAGATATGCGGCTTTGCGTCATTAGCTTAGGCAAAAGGCTACATAGTAACATAATTATATTGATTTTTAAGTTCTGCATTGGCTTTTTGGATCACTTGGAGGCTGAGGAAGCTTCACCCACCATCACAGTTTAGCCCCTACACAGGAAGGCAGCAGGACCCCAACGCAACGGCAGGGGAGCCTCGCTAAAGAGACCAGCTGGTGTATATAGCCGGTGTACAGCGCAGTCACCTCACACAGCCAGCCACCCACCACCATGCATCTCTTCCTCCTGCCCCCGTGCCTTTCCCCCTGTGCCGGTGCCTCCTCTTCCCCCGTGCAGTGAGCTCCCCTTACAGACTCCGGTCCCCACAGCAGAGCTCAGATAGCCACCGTCATCCGTCCCGGCTCCGCTGACACCGCAGGTGGATGTAGGGAGAGACAGACAGAGAGGAGGAGGAGGGAGGATGAGACCGCCTGTCTGCTGCTGCTGAGCCACACAGACAGACGGATGCTGGCTGCGACGTGAGAATAGGGTTAGGTTAAAGAGTAAAGAGTAAAATATCTGGATTAAATAATGATATTTTACTATCGGCCGTAACTATGCACCCAAATTTCCAGATGCCCTTAATTCACATACTCTTACATACACACAATTATTCCATCATGACTTGCATCAGTTCAGGTAAACCTTTAGATTTATTGCTAAAATGTTTTTGGGCCATTTTAGAGTCTCTTATTTGTGACAGTATAGCTACAGTGTTAAACCTTGTTGTGTCTTCCACATATTTATATACTGTAGGTATGTAGTAATTCCTATTTAATGCCTACTCTATGATGTACGTATATACTGTATACTGTATACTATATATATATATATATATATATATATATATATATATATATATATATATAAGCCAAGGGATGAGCAAAACTTGGTTTGTGCTGCTCATCCCTTGGCTTATGTTATTTTCCCCTGCGAGCGTGCATAACCACGCCCACCTCTAGCACAGTTAAGCATATAAATGAGCAGTGCTCATAGTTCAGTTAGTAGCTAGTAGAAGGTGAGGTGTTTTTAATTTCATTTCTCCCATTTAGCTGACTCCTGGGCGTTCGGCATGGTTCCCACTAGAACGCTGATAAAAACTAGCATTTTTGCCTGGTTAGAGTAGGACTCACCAGATCGGGGACACTTTGGCGCAGTTGGTGAGCTTAAACGCGTTAAAGCGTAGCCAAGAGCCCCTGTCACTATCTTCCTGTTGTGTGCTGCAGCACCCTCTGTATATATATATATATATATATATATATATATATATATATATATATATATATATATATATATATACAGTATATATATATATATATATATATATATATATATATATATATATATATATATATATATATATATAAAAATATATATATACCTATACCAGGTTTTACTGGATTAGCCATATGCTTGTTCCAGGATTTTGACACTATGTATGCCAGGAGATCATCAGGACTTACAGGCAACTGGCATTGTTTACAAGGAATAATAGATAATGCAGCCGTCCATATTGCTCTCACCTCGGGTTCCCATTAAAGCAACTGAGCTATTTCCCAAGAGTAGTCTCTAAATCAAAGCCGGTAGGAACACACCAGAGACTAACAAAGGAGATTTACATAAAATAAATATTTTATTTAAGTATAGCTAAAATATAGATTCACAAATGATATATAAAGTGTTGCCTCAACTAAAGTCTTAATAATTGGCATAACTTGCTTATACTATATAATGTCAGTGTACTGTAACATGCATATTAGTTTCACTGTGTCAGCGTGTCGTCTCAAAAAGCCACTGTAAATATTAGTACAATAGGTCCCAAAGGTATGAATGAGCAGATGCAAGCTAGCCATGGTTAGATGAATTAGTATCACAGCTAGCATCTGTTAGATACCCTACCACGGGCAATACCTGCAAGAGTCAGCTTTAATAGTTGTTAAGTTAGCAGCTTAGTTGGTACATAACATCCTCAATGTGATTAATATGCAATAAAAGCAGGTCAGTGGTACAGCTTAGTTAGTAAATAGCATTGTTTACATGAGTGATGTGCAATAATAGGTCAGTTGCACAGCAGCTTAGCAGGTGTGTGTGATAAATCAGCAATGGCAGATAGTAAATAGGGAAGGCCCTGCTTAGGAAAACTCATGGAGAAGCATGTGATCAGTTGGATCAGCTGATAGATGTGTAAGCTTCTGATTTGCTGTGATGACTTCCTGGTTTAACACATGATCATGACCAACAAATCAGAACTTTACAAATCTATCAGCTGATCAAACTGATCACATGCTTCTCCATGAGTTCTCCTAAGCAGGGCCATCTCTACTAGTAAAGTGTCATGCTTGGGACAAGCCTCCGAAGAGATCCAATGGCAAGTAGTACTCAGTATTAAAGTCAACAAAATGCTTGAATATGAATTATATAGTGATTCCTTTATGGGTGAGTTGGGGGGGGGGGGGTTGCTTGGGCTCTTGGAGAGTGACCCAAGACCCACAGAAGACTCAAAGACCTGAGTGAGTACGGGTTTACTCACTTGCCTGATACTGTGGTTGCTGGTCTTGCAACCCACACTTGTGAGCTCCTCTTCATTACACCAATCAACATACATCTGGTGCTGTTAAATATTACACAATATGTGGCCCCTGTGTTCTCTGTGGGTTTTTTTTTAATGGAAGGGCATTTGAACTACTCCAGACACAATCCCTGATAATGAATTAGCATTAGCAGTAGGGGAGAGAAAGACATAACCTTGTTCAAAATAATAGACCAACTTTAGAGATTTTGCCCAGTTCATAAAGTTTACAGAACATCCATGTCAAAGATAACACCACTAGGGAGAGAGAAGGTTGATTGTGTTTTGAAAACAAAAACACAACGTAAACCAGCAGCCAGAATATTGTAGTCTCTCAATGTGACGTGGAGATGTAATTGAATGAGAAACCCTGGTTGTTTCATAAGCCACCATTGAGATCAGGTGTGGGGAACATCTGTCTCTACGTGGGTCCAGGAACTTCAGCAGTAATTATTTAACCTGAAGTTATAAAAAATAGAACCCTCATTGCAAAATACGTGGTATGTGGATGTGTAAAAATATCCCACAGGGAAGAAGAACCTGGTATAATCCAAATGGTCTGAATGGATGTTCTTGCAGCCAGAGACTTGTTTCTGGCATCCTCAGAAATGGCTGCTTACTTGCAAGCATGTTTATCAAAATCTCTGGGGCTAGAACAGGATTTTCTTCCGTCAAAGTATACTCAAGTTATGCCAATTGCAATGTGATCTTTAGCTAGGGCTCCACATTATATATTTTATTCCTGTATTATACACTTAATTTACTATTTTGCAGGCAGTAAGTGCTTAGATGGTTCCATATTCTAAAAACATACAGATACGTAAATTGGCTCCTTCCCAGAATTGACCACAGACTATGATGGACATATGGCTGTGGTCAGGATTAGATCATGAGCCCCTCTGAAGGACAGTTAGTGTCATGACTAATATGGCCCATTTGCAATTATCTCCTTGGAGATAATTTTCATATTCTCTTTAAACTAACTTTTCAGCATTTTACAATTTAAAAAGTACCCAAATGTCGGTGAAAAAGTACTTTGAGTATTTTCTTGCTTGCTGGGCCCATATGCAATTACATTTTTTGCCTGGCTTTACTCCTAGGTGATATTTTCAAAAATTGTAAATAAAATAGCTTTTAAACTACTAGCAAACACAAAAATTCTCAAAATAATTTTGAAATGTACCTTTTGGTACTTTTTCAATTGCAAAGTGCTGAAAAATAATTTTAAATACAAGATGAAAAATGGTAGGAGAAAAAGTTAATATTAAATATGTGTGCCTATGTATGGAAGAGGTGTGTTTAAAAAAAAAATATATAATAATAATAATAAATAAATAACTATATTTGTCTATGAATTTAAATAGTTAAATAGAATATTTGCATTTTTATGTACAGTAAGGCTGGTTTCACAGTGGGACGTTACAGGCGCACGTTAGAGCAGCCTGTAACGCAGCCCACCGCACAGTAATGAAAAATCAATGGGGCTGTTCACAGTGCGGACGTTGCGTTACATTGTAACGCTGCGTCACAAGACAACGTACTGCATGCAGTACTTTGGACGCGGCTGAGCCACGTTAGACTGCTTGCACATGCTCAGTAATGTTGGGGAGGAGCGGAGAGCGGCCAGGCACATGGCTAATTAATATGCACTGCACGTTATGACGTGCAGTGTTTACTTCCTGGAGCAGCCGCTCTGTGCGGCGATTGGCCGGCGGGACCACGTGATGCTGCATGCGTCCAAGAGTACGCATCACGGCATCACTGACGCCAGAGTGAGCTGCACAACGCGGCTCACTCTGACGTCCAGATCCAGCACCACCAGGCGTTGAGTTAGGGGGACGTTATGCGACCTTAACGCCCCCTCTAACGCAACGTCCTGGTGTGAAATTAGCCTAAGTCTCCTTTCTGAGTGTGTTCCTAACTGCCGTGATCTTTGCCTGGTTTCTTTATTTGTCCCATTGTGGGCAGTCAGTGCACGGATGGCTTTTTACATATCAATGCAACCTTAATTAAGTTTAGTGGAAATTAGCTTAAAGAGGTTGTCCTGGGTACACTTAGCGAGCCAGTTCTCTATCAGTCCATCCTACAATGGCAGGATTCTGAGTGGGAGCTTGTTTTTGAAGCTTTGTCCTCTTAAAGTCAATGTATTTGTTAAGGACTTTTAAAGAGGAACTCCAGTGAAAATAATGTAATAAAAAAGGGCTTCATTTTTACAATTATGTATAAATGATTTAGTCAGTGTTTGCCCATTGTAAAATCTTTAAAATCCCTGATTTATATTCTGATATTTATCACATGGTGACATTTTTACTGCTGGCAAGTGATGTAGCTGCTGCTTGCTGTTTTGGCAGTAGGAACTAGAGATGTGGCGAACGGTTCCCGAACCGTTCGCCGGCGAACATCTCTAAATTCATGGGCCTCTTACTACTTCCGGGTCGCAATGACCCGGAGTAGTACGCCTGCGCTGCCCGGCGGAGCGCGTCCTAGATCGCGCTCCCGTTGCCGGGCACTCTCTGCGCATGTGCGTGACGTCATGAGTGACGTCACGCTCATGCGCAGAGAGCGCCCGGCAACAGGAGCGCGATCTAGGACGCGCTCCGCCGGGCAGCGCAGGCGTACTACTCCGGGTCATTGCGACCCGGAAGTAGTAAGAGGCCCAGAGAGGTTCGCCAGGCGAACTGTTCGGCCCAACTCTAGTAGGAACCAGCTGTAAACAGCTATATCCCACAATGCAACAGGGTTCACAGACAGGAAACTGCCAAGAGTACGTACTCAGAATTTCTTTGTGGGAGGGGTTTCACCACAATATCAGCCATACAGCGTCCCCTGATGGTCTGTTTGTGAAAAGGAATAGATTTCTCATGTAAAAGGGGGTATCAGCTACTGATTGGGATAAAGTTCAATTCTTGGTCGGAGTTTCTCTTTAAAAGCACCTTTAGAATGTAATTAGTTTTAAGTGGTAAGATTTACAGGTTAAACATACTTTCACAAATTCATTATACATTTTTTTTTAAGAAGACAATCTTTTCCCAAGTTTTCTTCTTGGAGCCAGATCTTTCTGTAAATATTTATTAATACATCAGCATTGGTGATAAAGAAGTTGCTGGTTTATTATTATTCTGCTATTGTGGTTTTAAATTGTATAGCCGTGATGCATTTTTGGCAAAACTTGATATATGTTTGGCAAAACACATTAACCTCTTGACGACCAGCTAACGCCGATTGGTGTAAACTGGTCGTCTGCGGGTTACCATGGAAGCGGCCTTTCCATGTCAGTTCACGGAGGGTGTCTCCGTGAACAGCCGGAGAGCCGCCGATCGCGGCTCGCCGGCAAAATGTAAACAGGCGGGGAAGAAATCCCCGCTGTTTACATCATACGGCGCTGCTGCGCAGCAGCGCCGTAAGGCAGATCGGCGATCCCCGGCCTCTGATAGGCCGGGGATCGCCGGCATATGATAGGCTGAAGCCTATCCTTCAATGCGCAGGACGGAAATCCATCCTGCGCAGCTCACAAGGGAAGGAAGAGGGATGGAGCGGGTGAGAGGGCGGAAAGCGCTGCGGAGGGGGGCTTTGAAGAGCCCCCCCCGCTAAGCAACTGCAGCCGGCGGCGATCAGACCCCCCCAGCAGGACATCCCCCTAGTGGGGAAAAAAGGGGGGTAGTCTGATCGCCCTGCTGCACTCCTGATCGGTGCTGCGGGCTGTAGAGCCCACGCAGCACCGATCAGTGTAAAATCCCCTGGTCGGCAAGTGGTTAAACAATTCACATCACAAATTGTTCCTCAGTGGAGCAGCTTGTGCAGGGAAGTTAACTAACCTACCCATGTGTTTTTGGAATGTTATGTTTGTTGTTGGAAGAATCGAGAACATCCTTACATGTGGGATCTCCATGACAGCATCACAGATATCAGGGATGTTTTTTTCTTCTGGAATTGATTGTACGCACTCATAGTCATAATCTCGGAGAGCGACCAACCAGCATCTGCACCAACAGACTTAAGACCTAATTTTTGCAATCCACCCTTGTGAGTATATTACTTACACATTGACTATCATTCCTAAAAGGCTGTGCGGTAAAAAAAATCTGGTCAGGAAAATACCACATTCTGTATTTTAGACTTTTGTGTGCTAATTCATAAAAAATTTCACAGCTGCAATAGAAGTGCTGGGATTTACCGCTGTCAGTAAGAGTAACTGCCTGTGTTTTGTTACGTGCGGTTCTCTGTGCAGAGACAGCATTACAATAAAAGAGGCATCCCAACTTCCCTTTAGATGTACATGCTTGTTATACTGCCTCTGCTTGCCCTGAATCTGCTCTGTATCTGTCTACTAGTCTTTCTTAACAATCAGTGGCATAGCTAGGGAGCTGTGGGCCCCGATGCAAGTTTTACAATGGGGCCCCCCAAGCACTCTATACAAAACAATTTATAGGGCACACCAAAACCTACCAATGGCAACTACAGTGTCAGAGGAGCAAGAAGGGAATGGGGAGCAGTTTGTTAATGATTACCACTATTCAAAGTATCTATCGAAGTGATTATTATGAGCACAAGACCAATAGAGAGCTAAAACTGTAGTTAAGGGAAGGCCCTTCGGGGCCCCTCTGGCTCAAGGGCCACGATGCGGTCGCAACCTCTGCAACCCCTATTGCTACGCCCCTGTTAACAATCTATTTAATTGTCACAGGGTAGAAGAACTTTAAGAAACTTTACACATGGCAGGCTTTGTGATGTAAAATACACATCTTAAAGGCAGAAACCCAAGAGGTTAAACACAGCCTAAGGTATTCAGGGTAAGCCTTGTTTGTTCTGCTCTTGCTGCAGCTGCCTGCGGGGAGATCTCACTGTTTCTGCTTTTGAGTCTCCATTAACATCACACTGTCCCGCATAGACTCTTATCGCTCTCTTATCACCTCTTCAAAGCAGGTGGTATTCTTCCGTGCCATTACAGCCTGTTCTAATCTTTATGAATCGATATTTACTGACATGTGTTGAGGTAATTACCGGCCAAGTGGGTAATTTATCTCACTGCTCGTGAATTTCAGCTTTTCATGTGGTAACTGCTTTTATGAATTTACATTTTCCTCTGTAAAGTCAGCTGTTTTCTGCATCACCGAATGCGGTAATGCTTTATGAAGGATAGCCCTTGTGTTATTCAGGGAATCTGGGATCAAGTTCACTCAGTTTAGGCAGCCTCACAGTTCAAAACAAAAGCTTTGTTTACTTCAAACAAGAGTCTGGCAACCGCGAGAAGTCAAACAGAAAAACAAACAAAATGCAGCTTCATTCAGTAAACCAAAATTATGCAGTTCACTTAGGAAGTCAAATTATAGTCCAGCTTATTTCCAAACTTTTTAAGTCTTTGCAAAATATAGTCCACTTACTGACACACCTCAGGGACTTTCTTTAGCAGGGCTGCCTTCCCTGCAGCTCTGTGAAGTCCAGCCAGGAGCTTTGCACACAGCCTGACACAGCTCGTCTCCCCAGCTCAGTAACACACCTGCTCAGGAAATCACTTCCTCTTCCTTTCCCAGAGTTCAGTCAAACATAAAGCCCCACCTGCAGGCGAGGTTATTTTCATGTGTACCAGTCAGTAATTTAGCTGAGGCTATCCCCAGACAAGCCCTGGGGTGGAATGGAAAGGCCCGCCCAACCTTTTCCCTTAAGCCCAATCTACACAACACGATTCTTTGTGCGATCCGATTACAATTCTACTTACGATTCGATTAAATCTGACATGTCCGATCGGGATTCGATATGATTCAATTTGATTTGCCATTGCAAAACAATAGCAAATCGAATTGAATCGAATCAAATCCCGATCAGACATGTCAGATTTAATTGAATCGTAAATAGAATAGCACAAAGAATCGTATCGTGTAGATGCAGCTTTACATTCTAGAGTCTGGGCCCTGAGCAACTAAAGAAAGTGCAACAGTGAGGTTGGAAACTATCCTGGACTCCTTCCCCAGCTGCCTGTCTAGAGGGAGCCAGAGTCAAAAATTGGAGAAATATCTCTCTCATTCAGGACCCATTCCTGGAGTCCTGTACACTACAACATGTTTTTTTATATACCTCCTTGTCCATCAATACTGTGCCATGGGGCTCCTGGTCTCTCTCATATCACAGATACTCGTAAATTATGGCTGACCTTCAAGGATCAAAACTCATTCTGATATACAGGATGTGATAGTTGTGTGTGATTTTCATATGTGCTGTTGAAAACGTTTTTTTGTTGTTTGTTACTGAAATAAAATATTATGCACACGCTGTGTCTCCTAGTTTCCATGACTTGACAGTGATGGGCTTTAGATGAATTCCTTGTGTAAATGTAGAACCATCTTAAAGATTTTCAGTGAGCATCTATTTTCTTGTTTCCTCTGCAGGTGTGAATCAAATAATCCCAGCAGCCATCACTCATACACTGCCTGCAGTTCTTTAAAAGGTGCCATGTTCTTTATAGAGCTCTCTTTCCCCCAGAGAGGACACTGTGATGTCAGATTACTGTATGCAGGAGAGCTGAGGATAGTCACAGTGACTGATGGTTAGTGTTTACACTGTGTGTTGCCATGGCGATTCTACATCTAAGCAGTCTAAAATTCAGGAGCGGTGGGTTTTTTTTGGGGGGGGGAGGGGGGCAGCCAGTAAAGCAAAATGACAGGGACTTCTCTGATACAACAGAGCTTGTAATGAAAGAAGAGCTTTGAGCAATGCATGGCAAGCAATCATTAATGAAATCGTTCTATTCAAAACAGCAGAGGGGGCAAAGAACAGTTGAATACTTGAGATCTTTACACTCCTTAGCGGTATTGATGTTTATACACGTCAATACAAAACATGCTGTGAACAGTATTGACATGCAAACACGTTAATACTCTCCTGCACTGTATACTAGGCCCTTGCTTGACACATTTTGGCAAGTTACAGGAAAAAAAAGGTTATGAAAATTAATTGGATCATCTTTTTTCATAGAAATTCAAGGGAAATTGAACACCAGGGAGGTTAAAAAAAACACCTGAATCAAGTAATAAACAAAACAGAAGTAAGATATTTACCTTAATAGTTGAAAGGGAAATGAATTAAGATGAAATGAGGTCCTAGGCAAGATAGCAGTTTTTGCCCAATGCTTATGGTCACCTAGCTTTTTCAGTAAGATTTACTAGGGGCTAACATCCACCAGGCCTCTAGACTCTCTTTAGGCTCTAGGCCACCGCCTAGGCTTGCCTTGTGGATTATCCGACACTGATTGGAAGCCTCTGGATGGCCCAAAAGCTTCCTGGATCCTCCAGCAGTCAATCATTCCAGATGAAGAAGGCTTCATCTCCTGGCCGCGCTCCTGGCCATGGACTAGTGCATCCAGACTGAACATGTGAGAGTAAGGGCCACGCATACTCAGTAGAAGGAAGCCTCTTGTGCATGGCTTTTCTCCTCCATGTTCTGAAAGTGCTTTGTTCTACTGGCCATGGGTGGACCTAACTCATGCATCCCCGATCCAGTCCAGGTTCATGATCAGAAGAAACCTTTTTGGCTGGCACAAGTCATATAGGTATAGAGAGGCCAAGCACTGGAATGGTGGGATGTAACTCGTAGAAGTATCTGTCATTAGCATAGGCCCCCATGCAAATACAGTTTAAACCAGGAAGTTTGGTGCTATGAACATTATTTGTTTGGTCGCCCACGGCAGCACCCAAACGTCGTGGCTCTCTGGTGCCTAAATTTCCTTCTCCTGCAAAAGTAGCTTTGCCTGGGGCACCAGAGTAGCCAGAAACAGTCCTGCTTACAGCCCAAAGTGGAAACAGCAGAGTTAAATAATAGGCTGAAGGCTTTCTAATCTGTCCGGCTGATCACTTGCCTAAGAACGGTGGACCAGCAGTATCTACAGGAACCCACAGACTTGCAATCATATCCCGTAATGGACAGTTTTGCCAACTATAACTCTCATTACTGATGTAATCGGAACTTTCATTCACGTTAATTGAAGACTCCGCTGAGTCTCTGTCATTCCCTGTGGCTTGCAGAAGAGACCTATATGGAACACTGCAGGAGAGAGATAAGATAACATTTTGCCAGGGATAAAATGGGCTCATCTTAAAATTGTGGGAGCTGCAGTAAATTATATTATCAAAGATACCCTGAACTAAAGAGTGGCGAATCTAGAAATGCTGTTAAAGTGGACCTGAACTCTCACACAGGACAGAAGGAAAACAGAGAGAAATGCACCCTGTATGTATTTAGAGGGCCAGATTTATCAAAGCATTACTAACAGTTTTTTTCTTCTAAAACTGTTCTAACCAGCAGAGAAACTGTTCTGCATGATAGTAAGAAACTTCCCAAATCCTACATAATACCAGCAGTTTAGAGTGGATTTCTAGAGCTTCACTACAGTTAAGAAAAGTACAAATCCATCCCTAAACTGCTGCAGATTAAGAAGTGCTCAATGGCTGTTCTACAGATAGTGCAGTAGTGCTGGCTAGACATGATAGGTGAAGGGCTCCTCCCCCCTCACTCAGAGCCTGCTGACAGCAGATGTATTGGTTACCTCAGCAACAGCAATTCCCCTCACACACTGCACTGCCTGAGAGACCTTCCTAACTCCTCCTATTACTAACAGTTTAAGAAGGAATCTGCACTATTTAGTGATTTGTTAGGATGTCTGAGACAGTTGTGCACAGATTTCTGAAAACCTACTAATAATTTATCTCAGACACTCTTGATAAATGTCCCCCAGAGAGTTTAACCTGTCTAAAGGCCCTTTTCCATGGGCAAGTGCAATCACAATTGTATTTGCACTTGCAAAAAATTTTTTTCCACTTGCGGCAATTGCGACGTGAGCTGTCAGGAGTGAAATGTGATTGCACCAATTATCATGCAGCCTGATGATTGCAATTTGCGGAAAATAAAAATGCGCTAATGGAAAACCTCTATAGCCCTGTGCTACCTTCCATCCTCCTTTGCCACCTTCCACTCCCCTGTATCCCCCCCATGTGCCTCTTTCTGCCCCCTCTGTACTTTCTTTCATACCCCCATTTTCCTCTCCTCCCCCCCCCCCATTCCACCCCTACCTACCTTGTTTTATCCCCTGTGCCTCTTTCTGCTTCCTGTGCCTCCTTTCTTTCCTAACCTGTATTTTTTTTTTACTATTAAAGTCCCTTTCCAGACACAGATCCAACAGCTTAGACATCAAAGTGCTCAGATGTCGTCTTTTTTGTATTTTCTGCACCCAGAGATGGATTAAGATGTAATGTGGCCCTAGGCAAGGTAGTAGATCTGGGGCCCTCTTGTGGTCCTTTTGGTAAGCTGCAGTGGAGAGAGATCAAAGGAGGAGGCAGATGGGGCCCTTGACTCCCATTAGGTCCTAAGCACCTGCCTAGGTTTCCTGGTGGATAATCCTGCTCTGCCTGCACCTAAAAATACTGTTGTTAAGTTTAAATCACATGATCAGATGCAGGTGAACACAGTGGGCCAGTTTCAAACATCAAAGGTGCAGCAGATGCTTGCTGGGAGGATTGAATCATCCTGCTATTTAGACTGCAATGGGGAGGCACAGACTGAATCTCTCCAAAAAAGATGAAGTCTATAGCAATGCCTATCTGGATGCAGTATGTGGCAAGTGTCCAGGCTCCTGGCCAAGTATTTAAAATTGATTTGTTTGACAAGAAGTAATTAAGGAGCTACACAGATAAATACAAGCTCTGCACCTGAAGCCTACACAGAGCTAGGAAAACGATTCTGGCCGCAGAAGAGCTTTAAATGTGGATTAAACTTGAGTTCACTCCATAATTACGGGAATAATACATAATTCTAATGCCGATTTTACTTGCAATTCAGTTTGTGCCAAAAATGTGAAAAAGGGAATTAGCATTTGCTTACGAAATAATTGTTTTTTCATGAATTGTTTTGTTAACTTTAAATTACTTTAACGATTATGGACTGTTTATTCATTATCAACAAAGTTAGTGAGATCTGCAACATTTTATATTTTCAAAATATCAATGAAAATATTAATTCTTTAAAGTGTTCCCTAAAAGTACTCCATATGTTCGTCTTACTATATCAGCTCTTAACATTTGACACATTGGCAAGACTACAAATAAAGTTATTTAACCACTTTACCACCGCAGGTGCGTATATCTCCGTCCCTTTGCACAACCTTTAGGCTACTTACACACCGAGACGTTGCGTTTTAGGGGATGTTATGGTCGCATAACGTGCCCCTAACGCAACGTATGGTGGTGTTGAAGTTGGACATCAGATTGAGCTGCGTTATACAGCTCTCAAAGCAGCCGCTCCAGGTTAGTCATAGGAAGTCCGGATGTTTTTAAGGATTCGGATCATTTGAATCGGATCATTGAAAAGATCCGGATCTTTGAACCAAATCATTTGAATCATTTTACTAGGGAAGCAGACTGGGTGAAATGACTAGCAGGACAGGACTTTCCCTGCACTGTACATTGTGTATGTTACTGTTTCTTCCAGACAGACATCCACTGTGAACCGAATCTTTCATTGTGATGATCCGGATGATTCGACTCATAAAAAAAGATCCGGATCAAATGAACGATTCGTTCATGATCCGGACAACACTACAGTCCCACCACGAGTCTCTGCAATGCAGTGAATATTAATTAGCCATGTGGCTGGCCGCTGAGGAGGAGGAGGGGAGACCTCGTCCTCCAACATTACTGAGCATGTGCAAACAGTCTAATGTGGCTTAGCTCAGTATAACGTACAGCATGCAGCACTTTGTTTTTAATGTGCTGCGTTACAATGTAACGCAACGTGTTACTGTGAACAGCAACATTGATTTTACAGTGCTGTGAGTTAGGCTGCGTTACTGGCTGCTGTAACGTGGGACTTTAACGTCCCACTGTGAAACCAGCCTTAACCACCAGGGACGGAGATATACGCACCTCCCGCCGCTACGCGCGCTCCCGCGCTCGTGCACGCCGCCGCCTGCTCGCCCGGAGATCAATGAACGGGAATAACCATTCCCGTTTGTTCATCTAAGCCCCCCAGCAATGATCGGCTGCTTCTATAAGAAGCAGCGCGATCATTGTGAAAAAAAAAAGTTTCCCAGCCTCCCTGAACTTCCTGCAAGCGTACTTCCTAGTCCTACGCTTGCAGGACGCATTCACAAAAAGTTACTGCGGCCGTCTTGTGGCCAAATAGTAAAACTACACCCAAAAGCATTTTTCATATACATATGGGTCTACATGAAAAGGGCGCCGGTAAAAAAGGGCGCCTGGTGGAGCCCATATATATAACAACTTCGGCTACAAAAAAGGCGCCTGGTGTAGCCCATATAAACTTCGGCTACAAAAAAGACGCTTGGTGTAGCCCATATAAAAACTTCGGCTACAAAAAAAAAAGGCGCCTGGTGTAGCCCATATAAAAACTTCGGCTACAAAAAAACTCCGGGATGTGTTAATTACTATTCCCCCTCCAGGCCGCCATGGATAGTGGGGGAATGAAATAATTCGGCTTCCAGCGCTTGTAGCCCATATACAAACTTCGGCTAGAAAAAAACTCCGGGATGTGTTAATTACTATTCCCCCTCCAGGCCGCCATGGATAGTGGGGTAATGAAATAATTCGGCTTACAGTGCTTGTAGCCCATATAAAAACTTAGGCTACAAAAAAAAGGCAATAATATGGGCTACAGAGGGGCACCTTACTGTAGCCAAAAAAAATACGGGCTACAAAGGGGAGCCCGCTTGTAGCCGAAAACCTCGTAGCTGAAAAAATATGGGCTACAAAGGGGAGCCCGCTTGTAGCCTATATCAAAACTCGGGCGCCCTTTTCTACACCTTGTAGCCCATATTTCCAGAAATAACATTGATGCCTATGGCGGCGCCCTTTTCATACAGGCACCTCGGGTGCCCTTTTCAACCGATCCCATACATATATATAGTTTTACATTATAAATTAACTCATTACCTCCCACACTCCCCCAATTTTTTTTTGTAATAAAAAAAATACATAAATAGTGACCTTAGGGACTGAACTCTTTAAATATTTATGTCAAGAGGGTATAACACGGTTTCTTTATAAACTATGGGCTTGTAATTAGGTATGAATGCAAAACTGAAAAAAATGCACCTTTATTTCCAAATAAAATATTGGCACCAAACATTGTGATAGGGACTTAATTTAAATGGTGTATTAATCGGGACAAATGGGCAAATACATTTCATGGGTTTTTAATTACAGTAGCATGCATTATTTAAAAACTATAATGGCCGAAAACTGAAAAATAATGATTTTTTCCCAAATGTTTTCCTATTTTCCCATTAAAACACATTTAGAATAAAATAATTATTGGCATAATGTCCCACCTAAAGAACGCCTAATTAGTGGCAAAAAAAAAAGATATAGTTCATTTCATTGCGATAAGTAATAATAAAGTTATAGACTAATGAATGGAAGGAGCGCTGAAAGGTGAAAATTGCTCTGGTGCTCAAGAGGTAAAACCTCTCAGTGGTCAAGTGGTTAAAATGTAGTACCTGTACCATTTGTTTGAGATCACCTGCAGATTGCCAAGTATGGCCGTGGTTGTCATAGAAAACACCTGCAATTTTTTGATTAGTTTTTATGTGGCTTTTCAATTTCAGAAAAAAAAAATAATATCATGAGTGGAAATTCAGAGGACAAATTTGTTAAAATTCAGGGCAAGAATGCTCATCTGTTTAGACAAAAAAATAATAATATAAAAGTCATTTTTATAAACACCGATCCCATTAATAAAACTCCAATGAAATACTACAAATAATACTACAACAAAGACATAAAACAAAACATCAGTAGGTGGGCTGATGTAAAGAGCATGACTAAGCAAGTGTCAGGATCTCCCCTGTAGCATGTTCTGTTGGTTGCAGTGGAACTGCAACCGGGCAGTTCTGACTTATCTGCTTGCATTCAGTTGCGCATTCGCAATAAGTCTCATTGTCATTTGCAATCACTCTGCAGTTCAGAGCAACTCAGGATGCTGTCATGACTCTTCCTATTGCTTGCTGCAGTTGAACTGCAGCCAGATAGCCTTGGATTTCCTACATGCATGTTGTTGCATAATATTTCATGTATTGGTTATGAGAGTCCTTCAGCTAGCAGCTTGTAATTAAATTGGCTCAGGATTGAGTAATTACCATTAAGCTGTGTGGGAATTTGCAAGCCTGCATCTATTGGCTGATGTCGACATAAAAGTCTGCCTCCCATTTCAGACTCCGCCCGACATTGCGTACAGCTCCCTGAGTTGTTGCTGGGTCATTTATGTGAATTGTATATTGCATTGCTTAACCTTGTTTCTTGCTATTCACCCACCTCCTGAGCCTGTAAAGGCCGCCTGACCTCGCGCGCGACCGTTCAGTCGCATTGCGTATGCGTGAATGACGGAGCTCGGTTGCAGGGACGCTGGGGACGCCAGAGGGCGATGAAGCAGCAGACTGCGCGCACGAACGAGTACCAGCCGACACACCATGACGGACGCCGTGGGACTCAGCGCTGACAGGTGAGTTTGTTACAGGTAGTATTCCTGCTTGTCTCTTCCTGAGGATGTAACTATCGCATCGGTTGCCATTAGTTACGCTCCTACCTGTTTGTCTTGTCTATGTCAGTGTGAATGTTTGCCATCGGTGGGGCAGCGACTAGATTGTCAAAGCATTCCATCTGTCTGTCTGTTGTTTGTCTTGTTACTCAGCCTGAAGCTTAGTGCAGCGTCGCACTAAGCAGCCATTGTATATTAATGCGACTTTCATTAATCAATTAATGTATTTCAATGCGACTGCCAGACTGACTTAGATACGACCTTAGCTTTACTGACCATTCTCCCGCCTAGTCCTTTGTACCGCAACCATCTGATCTAAGGTGTGTGACCTTAGCCTGCTACCGACTCTGATTCTGTCTAGTCCACTGTACCACTGCCATCTGATCTAACATGTATGACCTTAGCCTGTTACCGACTATAACTGTTGTGTATTGTGTCACATAGCATCTAGCGTGAAAGGCGGTATCGAAAGCATAGAGCTGCAGTTGCTCTGGGCAATCTTGCTCCCTTGTTCATTACTCCTGTGGCCACCTGTGTAGCCTCTTCCATTACCCAGCCACAAAGTCTTGAGCACACACGCTGACTCAGAAAGTATGCCAACCCCTCAAGCATTACAGCAAAATAACACTGCAACCTAAAAGCTAATGGCGGTTAAAAATATATTGAAAGGCTAAGTCTGACCAGCAGCTATATATATATATATATATATATATATATATATATATATATATATATATATATATATATATATATATATATAAAGAAAGTCATCCCATTCTAAAGTGTGAGTCCTCAGAAAATAGAGGTACCTCATGAAGGAGCCATAAGGCTTGGTTCACACCAGGTCCAAGCAGGGACTGTTTTCCGCAATAGATACATAATCATGTCACTGACTGTCCTCAAAGGAGCTCACAATCTAATCCTACCATAGTCATAGTATAATGCCTTACCATATTATTATATTGTCCTGCATTATTATTATATTTCTATAGCATAGGCATCTTTTGCAGTGCTTTACAGAGTACATAGTCATGTCACTGACTGTCCTCAGAGGAGCTCACAATCTAATCCTGCCATAGTCATAGTATAATGTCCTACCATATTATTATATTGTGCATTACTGAGAGAGACCTTTCAATAACCCCCCCTCTTGAAAATCCCGAGTTTTCCCCAGACTACATTACAAGATTACTACCACAGAAAAAAATGATGTCAAGTTAAAGTGATCCTCCGGACTAAAAATCTACTCAGCAGAATTGAAAAGGCTTGGTGTTTTTTTTTTTAACAGTTTCACAGCATCAGAACTTTGTTTTTCTTACCCAAGCCTCATTTTTAGCTGAATTTTTAGCTAAGCTCCACCCATCAAACAAAACTGCCCAGGCTTTTCTTTCATGCAAAGCATGATGGGACTTCCTATGTTGTTATTCACGTTGCCTAGCAACTGGGAGGGGTGATCAGTACACAGGACATTTGGAACTGTGCCTCATGCTCCCTGTCACCTCCTTTCAACCAAAAAGATGGCTGCCCTCATGAAATCAAACATTTGCCTGTTCTTTTAAAACAGGGTGGGTAAGAGATTATATTACCTATCTATTTTAATTAACATAACTAATGTAACTTAATGACAGTATATTTGTTTAGGCTGAAGTTCCTCTTTAAGCCTTTTATTCATCATTAAAGGAAATCTAAAGTGAAAATAAAAAAATCAGTGTAACGTACCTGGGGCTTCTTGCAGCCCTATGGAGTCATCCTGTGCCCACGATGTCCTTCCGAGTCCCTCCGGCAAGAAGTGGCGACCCCCACAAAGCTGGCCAGCCATGCACCATCTGAACATGCTTCCATGCCCGAGAGCGCTCTGCACATGCACAGTACACAAAAATTGATACTGCGCATGTGAAGAACGTACCCAGCAGCAGGAGTGTAATCAGGGGGCGCGCAGCTTGGGGCGATGCATGTGCCGTAGTTGCTGACTGGCTGCAACCGTTTGCGGGGGTCGCCACTGCTTGCCGGAGGGACTCGGATGGACATCGTGGGCACAGGATTACTTCAGGGGCTGCAAGAAGCCCCAGGTAAGTTAAAGTGATTTTTTATTTTCACTGATGTACCCTTTAAAAAGAAACCGTAACCAAAAATTGAACTTCATCCGAATCAGTCGCTGATACCCCCTTTCCCATGAGAAATCTTTTCCTTTTCTCAAACGGATCATCAGGGGGGTCTGTATGGCTTATATTGTGGTGAAACCCCTCCCACAGCGTGATGTCAGGACCATGGTGCTGACCGTTTCCTATCTGTGAACCTCATTGCATTGTGGTAAATAACAACTGTTTCCAACTTTCAGAAAAAGCAAGCAGGTTAAAGTGTGGAAAGACATGAATAAATATACTGGGGATAAAGATAAGGTATCTCCTCATACCCCTCTTTGGGATAACCCCTCCCTGACCCATTTCTGCCGGATACCAGACCCAGTGCTATGGACTAGATATGGTATTAAAGCATTACAACACATAGTAGATAATGATGGTTTGTTACAATTCAATACACTTAAACGTATATATAATCTACCTAACAAAATGTTTTTTAGATTCCTTCAACTGCGTCATGCATACAATGCACAATTTCCACAAGGTGGTCCACCCTTGGTCTCTGGCAATCTGGAAAAAACGTTAATGGTAGCAGAACTTGATAAACCACTTTCTGTCATTTACTTTACACTAATGAATAATAACACGCATACTATCTCTCGATGTAAAGCCCGATGGAATGAGGATATTATGGGGTTAGATGAGGCAGATTGGGATGAAATACTGGAAGAATTTGTTAAAACCCCTATATCTGCTAAAGAACGACTAATTCAATTTAAGTTCCTACACAGAACGTATTTAACACCTGTGCGTATGAAGAAAATCTCTAACACGCACAGTCCCAACTGCCCAAGATGCAGGGTCACCCAGGGTACCTATTTCCATATGTTTTGGGAATGCCCCAAGATACTCAATTTCTGGCAAGAAGTTGTCACACTTATTAATGAAATCCTTGAAACTCATTTGATGCTCTCCCCCAGAATAGTATTATTGGGATTACTGGATGGTACTCCGGCAAACAAGTACTCGCAGTATTTAGTTAAATTTCTATGCTTTTATGGACGCAAGGAGATACTCCGAACATGGAAATCTGACAAACCCCCTTCCCTCAACTTCTGGAAGAGAACGGTTCTTAAAACTTTGCCATTATATCGTCTAACCTATAAGAGCAGGAACTGTCCCCAGCGCTATGATAAAATATGGGCCCCATGGTACAATAATGTGGATGCCCTCCCAACCGGTCCAGATGATTAACCTTATTTTCTTTCTGACAGCCTCTCACTACAATAAAATAAAATAGGCTCAGTGGCCACGGCTGGACGGGGGAGGTGCTGGAGAATCTCTTTCCTTTCTCTTTTTCTCTCTCTCTTCCCCCTTTCTCTTTCATCCTCTTCTCTCTCTTCCCATTCTCTTCCTCTCCCTAACTTTTCCTCCTTCTTCACGCGCTAAGATCCACAATGTTATCTGACTCCGTACTCTGAATAATCAGACATTGGTTACAGGAACACCATGTATACAGACTAAAAGTATGCACTATGCAATTTTACTTATAATTCTCTGGTATAACTGTATGATCAATACTGTTGTATATAAGCACTACATGTATGTATTTAAGTTGATAAGACAAATTGTCATACACTGTTTATTAATATATGCAATGGTTGTCAACTATGCCCAGATTGCTGCCGGATCAAGGCGCTGTTTCTCTTTTCTACCTCCTTGTCTATGTTTATGCATTGTTAAAACAAACAAAACAATAAAAATTGATTTGTTAAAAAAAAAAAGAAAAAGCAAGCAGCCTCTCTTTCCAGTGACATCACCTGCCAGCAGTAAAAATGTCACCATGTGATAAATGTCAGAATGTAAATCAGGTAGAGGAAAGATTTTACAATGGGCAAACACTGAGTAAATCATTTATACATAATTATTGTAAAAATTCAGCACTTTTTTTACATTGTTTTCTCTGGAGTCCCTCTTTAACTCCAATGTCAGCAATCCAATCGTACTCCAATTTTGTTTACAACTCTTTTAAAAATTGCCAAGGATATCATCAACACTCACTGCCGGCGATCAGCCCTACCAAAGTCTTTGTGAAGCTAAAGCACCAGTTCTGAGCAGACTTCCTACTACATCCTCCAAGACTAAATTTATAATTTAGGTAAAAGATGTGTCATATTCCTAAGTGAAAACCCAGTGTATACATCATTATAGCATTAAATGGCTCAGCACTGGATCTTCAGCAACAATAGTAGCCTTTGATTTCAGAATTATTCTGTACCTTTTAACACCTTCCCTGTTCGAGTTTAATAGAATCCATCTTCTTCACTTAACAGCTGTTTAATTAATGTTTTTATTCTAATTTGCGTCCCCTGCTGAGTCTGCCCGCCATGGATGCTTGAAATCCGTTTAAATGCATTCGTGAAACTTATGTTCTTTTACGGGTATAGAACGCGAGGCGGCCTGTGGAGCAACAATACACAACAACCATTAAAAGGCAGATACTTGCATCGCCTGACAGATAGCTATTGGCAGTCGCTTGCGTTTTCTGGCGGCTGTCATTGCCGTACGCTGTAAAAGTCATACCTTGCATGAATGAGAAAAAAAGAACGCCCCAGAACTGTTTTATTTGCAGGTTGCTTGAAAACTCCCATTATTTGTCTGTATCAGTGTTCTACACAATTAATTCTGAATGCAAACTTGACTGCCAGTACTAAAGGATTGATTTTTATGTCACCGCTCACGGTCTCTAAGGCAAATAATGAGTCCCTATTATTTTTTTTTAAGCGTAAGGCAGCAAAAATCATTTATTTAAACCAGACATAAACACACCCCTGCACACAAATGGCAGTTTTAATAATTCTGCCTATGCCCAGTGCCTCTACCACAATAGTCACAGACAGCTGAATACAAACATAAAAAAGTTGGCACACGGGTAAAAGTAAAGTATGAATAGTCACTGCACACTAATGTATTGGTAAAAGGATGATATGACTGATGACTACATGTAGATAAGGGCTTGAACCCACTAGGATGATTTTGGCAGCGACTTGTCCAGTGCTGCTCCTTTTCCAAGGATTTGGATAGGTGAACTGTAAAAAACAAATGGAGTGCTCTATGGTAAAGTACCCTCTTAGCCACTTGAGGACCGCAGTGTTAAACCCCCCCTAAAGACCAGGCCATTTCTCACTTAATTTGCCACCAGCGGCATCGCTAGGGGGTAGAATCGGGGCACTCACAGGGATCTGTTGCTGTGGTGCCCCGAATCTCCACTCCCCAAAGTACCCGACTGCAAACACCAGCGGCTCTATAATTAGAGTGACCAGACGTCTCGCTTTATCCCGGACGCGTCCCGCCTTCGGGGTCCGCTGTCCCAGGCAGCATGAGGTCCTGGGAGACGTCCCGCTTTTAGCCGCGGAACGTCTCGGCCTCGGGACTCTGGCCACCCTAATTGCAACTGGCAGCGGCGTCTGTTAGACGCCGCGCCAGTTCACAGCCCGCAGCCCCGCTCCAGCCTGCATAGTCTCCGGCAGGCAGAGCAGGGCTACGGGAAGATGGCTGCCGAAGCCCTGCACTGGAGACTATTTGTGTCTCCAGTACAGGACATCGGGCGCCATCTTCCCGTAGCCCTGCTTGTCAGCTCGGGAGACTGCAGGAGGAAGATCTCAGTGCAGCACGCCAGAGGCCGGCCGCGTGAGGGGAATTCTCTTCTGTCAGGTGAGTAAATTATTTTTTTTGCAGGTGTTATGCTGCCCACATTGCGTTATTTCCTGCTAAAATGTTGCACACATTGCGTTATTTCCTGCTAAAATGTTGCACACATTGCGTTATTTACTGCTGAAATGGTGCACACATTGCATTGTTTACTGCTGAAATGTTGCACACATTGCGTTATTTCCTGCTAAAATGTTGCACACATTGCATTATTTACTACTGAAATGGTGCACACATTGCATTGTTTACTGCTGAAATGGTGCACACATTGCGTTATTTACTGCTAAAATGTTGCACACACTGCATTATTTACTGCTGAAATGTGGCCCACATTGCGTTATTTCCTGCTAAAATGTTGCACACATTGTGTTATTTACGGCTGAAATGTTGCCCACATTGCATTATTTACTGCTGAAATGTTGCCCAAATTGAGTTTATTTACTGCTGAAATGTTGCAGACATTGCGTTTATTTTCTGGTGAAATGCTGCCCACATTGCGTTATTTACTGCTGAAATGTTGCCAAAATTGCGTTTATTTACTGCTGAAATGTTGCCCACATTGCGTTTATTTACTGCTGAAATGTTGCCCACATTGCGTTTTATTTTCTGGTGAAATGTTACCAACATTGTATTTATTTCCTGCTGAAATGCTGCCCACATTGCGTTTATTTTCTGGTGTCTGGGGAAACTGTTGCTGAATTTATTATTTAATGGTCATAGTTGGCTATTTTTGCTGCTTTGGGGTTACGGTATACTAATAGCATCACAGTTTCTGAACACCATGATGCGCATCCTCGTTTCACCACATCATTATTTTAGCTCCGCCCACACAATGTCATGGTCACGCCCATTTTCCGGCACCGCAAATGTGCCAAATTTTTGGCGCGCTGCAATTTTCCTCCCCTCTCTCTCTGCCCCCCCCCTCCTCTCTCCTCTTTGCCACCTCTTTCTCTCTGTCTCTGAGGAGATCCCTTCTCTCCTCTCTCTCTCTCTTTGCCCCCTCTCTTCCCTCTTTCTTTCTCTATATTCCCCTCCCCCCTCTCCTTTGCCTCCCTCTCCCCTCTGTCTGTTCTCTCACTTTCTCTCCCCACTCTCTGTCCTCTCTCTCTGCCCTCTCTCTTTACCATCAACTCTATCAGTGCCTCACACAGTGCCCCACTCTGTGCCCAGGTATGTGTGTGTCTACGTAATGTCTCTCTCTCCCTCCCCTCTCTCTTTCTCTCCCACTCACTCACTCACACTCTCTCTCTCTCTCTCTCTCTCTCTCTCTCTCTCTCTCTCTCTGTGTCCTCTCTCTCCCCCTCTCCCTCTCTTTGCCCCCAACTCCTATGTCACACCACTGTTAATTTGATCTAATTTGGTCCCACCCACTACCACGCCCACTACATACATGGCCACGCCCATTTTTGCAGGTTGTTACCCCTAGTGCCCATGGGTGCCCCAGATGTCCTAGGATCCTAGCAACGCCCCTGTTGGCCACCGCAGCTTTAACCACTTGCCGACCAGCTGATTTTTCAATGATCGGTGCTGCGTGGGCTCTACAGCCCGCAGCACCGATCAGGAGTGCAGCAGGGCGATCAGACTACCCCCCTTTTTTCCCCACTGGGGGATGTCCTGCTTGGGGGGTCTGATCGCCGCCGGCTGTATTTGCTAAGGGGGGGGCTCTTCAAAGCCCCCCTCCGCAGCGTTCTCCGCCGTCTCGCCGCTCCCTCCCTCATCCTCGCCCTGTGAGCTGCGCAGGACGGATTTACGTCCTGCGCATTGAAGGATAGGCTTCAGCCTATCATATGCCGGCGATCCTCGGCCAATCAGAGGCCGGGGATCGCCGATCTGCCTTACGGCGCTGCTGCGCAGCAGCGCCGTATGATGTAAACAGCGGGGATTTCTTCCCCGCCTGTTTACATTTTGCCGGCGAGCCGCGATCGGCGGCTCTCCGGCTGCTCACGGAGACACCCTCCGTGAACTGACATGGAAAGACCGCTCTCCATGGTAACCCGCAGACGACCAGTTTACGCCAATCGGCGTTAGCTGGTCGTCAAGAGGTTAAGGCCTCATTGCAGGGCCGTACAACTCAGCACACAAGTGATCCCCACTCCTTTTCTCCCCACCAACAGAGCTTTCTGTTGGTGGGTTCTGATCGCCCCCCAAATGTTTGTTTATTTTTTGTCAATATTTTTCATATTATTTTTTAAATAAATATGCCTACTTTTGTTATTATTTTTTAATACCCTCTCCCTCCCTCCCCCCGCCAGCCAATCAGCTGTTACAAATGTCCAACCGAAGCCTCCCACCTGAATGCTACCTAATTTATGCAATTCCTGCTAGATTTGGTACAGCAGGCAAAGGGTGTATGACAGTACGCCTGATGATTGGCTGACTGGCGCCTGCTGACCAGATAAAGGTAGGAAATTGCTTTAGCTGGGCGTGAGCAATTGTGTGTGTTGCAGTTAGCATTCAGTTTAGAGGCAGTGGGGGTGAATTCCCTGGGGGTGAGAGGTCCAGGGCCCACCCACACTTACCTCTGGGTGTCGCATGGTGGTTTTGGGGCCCCAGTGAGGGAGATTGGGGCCCTGGCTGTTGTGCAAACCAATGTTTGGGATTTATCAAGTAATGCAAGGATGAACCTGGCATTGAGCCACTACAAATCACTGATACTAATGTATTTGTGTGTTTTTCTCGGTGTCTGCAATCCTCCGCATCAGTTCTGCAAAGAGCATTGATGGATTCGCAATGGAATTTTAAACAAAAAGATGCGCATCCGCAAGACACGGGCAGAGGTAAGGATGAGCCTGCTTTTCATACAAAATCAATTTCACCGCGAAGAGCTGCTTTTCAATTCGCATCGCATTTTCACGAAGAGGCATTGGTTAAATCAACACCGTTAGGACAATGAGGAAAAAAACATTTTTTTTCCTCTCCTGTCTTTCAGAATCCTTAGGCTTACTTGTGAGCTCCACAATTTCCAAAGATTCATTTTATTTTGATGTAGCACTCAGAGACAGGGAATGTCGGACCACCTAGGAAAGTTTCAATAGGATCCATAGACTTCCTTCTCTTCAGGTTACTTGAAACATAAAGCAGATCCAGGGCCCCAATAGTGCAATATGTCAAACCAATCGGTCAAAAGAGTAAATATATGAAAACATACTCTTGAAGGTGGGTTACATCTGGTACCCACTCAGTAGGCAGGTGGGGAGATTTAGACCCGACCCCACTCGGGTTAAAAATGTCGCCCTCCATAGAAGTAGAAGAATACCCCTCCACCAAGGGTGAGCACTCAGGATAAGCAATTGTTCAAAACGAAAGCGCCAGGTAAGGATAAAATAGTTAAATTGAAAAATGGGGGAGGCAGTGGTGGACTTACCTCCCACAAGTAGACACACGATTACACTAAAAAATATCTTTATTCAAAAAGACTCCAAAGTAATAGCAACGCATTTCACGGGCAACATCCTGCTTCATCAGGTAGTATATGGAGCTTGTAAAGATCCAAATCCGGAGATGCTGGTTCTTTACAAGCTCCATATACTGCCTGCTGAAGCCCGTGAAACAAGTTGCTATTACTCTGGAGTCTATTTGAATAAAGATATTTTTCAGTGAATAACTGATTGTGTGTTTATTTGTGTGAGGTAAGTCCACTACTACCTCCCCTATTTTTAAAATCGTATTTAACTATTTTATCCTTATCTGGCGCCTCTGTTTTGAACATTTTATTTCTCTTCAGGTTAGTATCTAATTTTGATCTCAGGCTTCGGCTTGGGATTGCTTTATCAGATCGGACAATAATGTCAGAAACACTTGATATGCATGCATGTGCTTGTTCAGGGTGTATGGCTAGCAGTATTAGAGGAAAATAATCAGCGGGATGTTGGGCAACCGGTATTGCTTAAAAGGAAATAAATATGGCAGCCCCCATATCCCTCTCAGTTGTTCTTTAAGGTATATGACTTTAACAGGGCCGGTTCTAGACTTTTTTCTGCCTGAGGCAAACTTGTGAGGATGCCCCCCCCGTTTGGAATGATTGCACAACACCCGAAAATATCCACCCTCAGTATAGATAGGTAGGTAGCCAGGTATAGGTGACCCCTGTATAGGGTGGCCAGGTATAGTTGCCCCAGTATGGGTAGTTACTATTATTGTCCCAGAGTAGGTAGTATAGTTGCCCCAGTATAGGTAGCTAATATAGTTGCCCCCAGTGTAGGCAGTATAGTTGCCCAAGTATAGGTAGCTAGCTAGTATAGTTGCCCCCAGTATAGGTAGTATAGTTGCCCCAGTATAGGTAGTTCGTATAGTTGCCCTAGTATAGGTAGTATAGTTGCCCCAGTATAGGTAGTTAGTATAGTTGTCCCAGTATAGGTATTATAGTTGCCCCAGAATAGGTGGCTAGTATAGTTGCCCCCAGTACAGGTAGATAGTATAGTTGCCCCCAGTACAAGTAATATAGTTGCCCCAGTATAGGAAGCTAGTATAGTTGCCAACAGTATAGGCAGTATAGTTACCCCAGTATAGGTAGCTAGGATAGATACCACCATTGCAGGTAGTATAGTTTCCCCCAGTAGCCAGCCAGGTAGGAGGAGCGGCGGGCACACAGCGGTGAGGAAGGGGGGCCCAGACTACGTACTATGTACTGTACGCAGTAGGTGGCTTTGAAGGAGGAGACCTGTGACACACGCACGTGGCGCCTGGAATGCAGAAGGAAGAGGTGAGTAATTTATTCCCCACCCACTTCCGCTGACTGAATTATTCCCCGCCGCTCACGCTGCTGTCATATCTGGAGGGGGGAGCGAGGAAGGGGGAGTCCCAGGTGAGGGAGGGGGGTCTGGTATCCCTTCCCACCACTGTGTGCCCGATCCTACTTCCTGCTCTGCTACCCCTCCTGCTGTCCTGGCCCCCCACCACACCCAGCCTGGCGCCACCCCCAAACTTGGCGCCGCCTGAGGAAGACGTCTCACTTGTCGTTATAGGTGGACTGGGCCTGAACTTTAATATCAAACCACATCACGTCTTGCACTTGAACAGAAACACCTCGTTCACAGCACTAAAAACGATTTGAGATTTGCTTTTAATTCATGTGGTGTAATCAAAATAGCATTAACAGTTTATTAATACCACTTTGTTTAGCCTTTCCAGCATATATCAGTATAAAATAATCTATACAGAGCTCGTTTGTAGGTTTCTCTATATGGACTGTTGGGTACACTTTGTGCTGTGTGTTTATAGCTTTGGAGACCTCCTTGCGTTAAAGCAATTTGCATTGATTCCTGCAGAAAAACAACATTAGCCCTTTCCCTGGAGATTTAGCAAGCGATTCATTTATGGAAGACAAATACACAATCACCCAAAGCTTATGTCTGAGCTGACTACACTGAGAGGAGGCAGCCCCAGCAAGGTGGGCGACTGAATTGTATGGTACAAAAAGGTTTTCATGCCTCAATTACACTTAAAATCGAAAACACAAGTTTTGTATTTTTGTGAGCTTTTTCCTCCTCCTGGTGCTCCACTTCACTCTCCATTTCTGGTAAAAGCGATTTTCGAAGCGCTTTTCCAGAGTGGTTTTGTAATTCACTCCTTGACGCAAGTCAGGAAGTGAGCTTTTTGACCCGGAAAATAATAAATACAATGCATTTATTCTTAATAACGCTCACGCAATCGCTGCACAAAGCAGCGTGTGAGCGTTCTGCATTTTTCCTACACCTTCCATTGATGCAAAATCACCTCAAAAAGGGTACAGGCATCACTTTGCTGAGCAGATCACAAACGGACCGCTCAGCTGTGAACTCTCTCATAGAGAATCATTGCACAAGAAAATCGCCTGCGCTTGAAAAAAAGGGGAAAAAAGCCCCTAGTGTGAATGAGCCCTCAGTGGGGGCAGCGGAAGTGGTAACTACAGGATGTCCTGTTAGCAAAAGAGATTAAAGTGGATCTGGACTCTTGCACAGGACAGAAGGAAAACAGAGAAATGCACCCTGTATGTATTTAGAGAGCCTGTCTAATTCCCGCTCATCTATGGCTAATCCCAAGTGTAATTTGATCTCATGCCTGTGTCAGCTCAGGAACCTCAGCAGCCTCAGCAGAGCAGCCAATTTGTAAACACAGGATGTTAACCCTATGTTTGCTTTCATGAAAGCAGGAAGTAGACACACTGCAGATTTATTGAATGATTTGTATCAGCTGTAACAAAGAGATGTTTTTCTTTGAGGGGCTTTCACACTGGTGAGGTGCGGTGGGTCATTTTACTGCACCTCACCGCTATGCTAATGAAAGTCTATGGGTGCTTTCACACAGCATGCGGTGTGGTGTGATGCCTCAGGAGTTGCCAGTCTACCACACGCGCATACAGACGCTACCAAACGACCACTGCGACGACCTGCCGTGATGTGCGGCGGACCGGAAGTCATGTAAGTTTATGGCGACGCAGGGATTTTAAAAATGATGGTGGTGTTGTTTTTTTACAATATGCTTCTGTGCACTTCCGTTATTCTGAAACAGGAAGTGACCACAAGAGAGCATCACTTCCTGTTTGAATCTGAGCCAGAAGCGCTGTTTTGGGAGGTGTGGTGCGGCCCGCTAACGCCAGTCGGTAGTCTGAAAAGGTTATTTTGCTGTTGCATCACTTTTAGAGCAGAGAGGAAGCATACCTCCCAAGTTTTTGAGAAAAAGGGACACTTAAGCCATGCCCCTGCCACACCCCTGATCACGCCCCCAACACCCCCCCCCCCCCTTGTCATGAATATCATAAAGATTTAAAAAGAAAAATGTGTTGTTTTATAAGTCAAACCACACTGGTCCTTTCTATCCTGGTTCATTTTCCTTCATATTAACAATTGAAAATTAGAAATATATACATTTAAAGGATGGGAATAAAGTTTAGAGTCAATCAAACACATTTTTCAGTAGAGAAATAAAAATATTTACATAGAAAGATGGACAAAGTCCTGAAAGAGGGACAAAGAGGGACTGTCCCTTCAAAAGAGAGACAGTTGGGAGCTATGAGTAAGTTCGGAGTGGAGTTGAGGTCCGCTTTAAAGAAAAAAGTAATACAAGGGGGGGGGGGGGGGGGAAATGTGTATTTTTGGCATGTCTTATTTTTGTACCTGAACATCTTTGCAAGCATGTTGTCCTGTTTTCACGGTTTTGCTTCAGATGTCATTTTTAGGAGGATCTGCCATGTTTAAAGAGGAGCTGTCACGAGTGTCAATACCTCTTTTGCAAGCAGCTTTGATTTTCTGACAGCAATAGCCATTCTCCAGTCTATTCCTGGGACAGTAATGCCATTCTCAGCAACGCTCAATAGAATCACTTGAAAGTATTCCCTTAGAGATGAGATAAGCATTATAGATGAGATAAGCATTATAGATTGTTACAGCAGCACCTTTGTGGACAGCATTCCCCTGTGTTAATCTTCTTCACCCATTGCTTCTCATTGTCTGCTGGGGAGAAGGTTACACAACACAGGTCACTGTTCCCAACACCTGTCCCTCTTTCTTTCTCCTTAGTTATCCCTCTTTTAGGTTTGATGTGCAGACTACTAAAGCTAAATGTTTATACTAAGATAACATTTGGTAGCAGGAAAAAAGGACACCGCTGGCTAGTGGCCACCATAGACTCTAATGCATTTATTGTTAAAGAGAAACTCCGACCAAGAATTGAACTTTATCCCAATCAGTAGCTGATATCCACTTTTACATGAAAAATATAATGATTTTCACAAACAGACCATCAGGGGGCGCTGTATGACTGATTTTGTGCTGAAACCCCTCCCACAAGAGGCTCTGGTACCGTACGGTACTCTGGGCAAACAGCCACAATGTAACAATGACACACACAGGAAATGGCTGTTTATAGCTGTCTGTTAAAGCCAGAACAGCTACATAATCTGCCCACAGTAACAATGTCACCATGTAATACATGTCAGAATGTGAATCTAGGAGAGGAAAGGTTTTACAATGAGCAAACTCTGACTAAATCATGTATACATAATTATTGTAAAAATTAAGCAACTTTTTATATTAAATTATTTTCACTGGAGTTCCTCTTTAATATGGAGCCCAAAGCTGAGAAAAGAGCGCAGGATAAATATTGATATCAACACTAGAGCATTAAAGGAAACCAGAGATCAATAATAATAAAAGATTTACACATACCTGGGGCTTCCTCCAGCCTCATCGCTCTTCAGTACCAGTTCCAGTAACTTCAGCTAGTCACGGCCAGTCTGACGCAAGAGAAGTGCGCCCTCTACCTATCTCCCCGGTGGCTGCTGGAGAGTTATGTAGAGAGTGCACTTCACTTGTGTAGACTGGCCGCGACTGGAGGAAAAAAACGGGACCCGATACCGGAGGATGTCGGCATGGTAGCAATCTGTGCACATGGGGCTGATGGAAGCCCAGGTATGTATAAATCTTTTATTATTATTGATCTTTGGTTTCCTTTAATGTTCTAATGTTGATATCCCCCCACTTTAAAGTGAACCTGAGATGAATGACATGTCTGGGGAGTTATCTGGGTCTTCCTCCAGCCCCCTTAAGGCAGCTCAGTCCCTCGCCATCTCCCCTGTCCGCTCCTGTCCCCCGCAGGACGGCCTGGTACTCTTCCTGAATCACGCTTTGTTACGCATGTGCGGCCCGGCCACTCGTATGCCCCCGTCGTGCTCCTGTAGCCACAAGCTCTTCTCCACTATTCTCCTTAACATATGTAGCATGTCGGCGGGCTTTGTTATTAACTGAAATTAAGTGGAAATTATGCAAAATTATGAATGGGTTACACAAAATCAATTGAATTTACAAATCGTAATTACATACGGTTGTAATTGCGAAAAATGACGTTCATCACTAATTGCGCATGCTCGGTCCAGATGCACTGGTCCTGACCAAGTGACCAAACGTGCAAACCCTGATGTGAATGCTCCTTTGTGAGGCTGGGTTCACATATGACAAAGCGTGAAAAAGTGGCATTTTAGGATGGTGTGTTTGCGATTTTCTATTGCGGTTTTACTGTATTTTTGGTGCGTTTTGCTTTTGCATTTTTTTTTACGCAGATGCGTTTTCCATGCATTTTGCGTGCATTTTAATGTGTTTGCGGTTCGCTAATGTAAAATGCAGATGCCTTTTGTATGCGTTTTTTTTTATTAAAATTTATGCAAATCACTAGGAAGACAGCAGGAAGTGGAAACACATCAGAGATCTTTATTGTTTAAATAAAAAAAATCATTAATAAACGCGTGCAAAACGCTATGCATATGCATTACCACAGACTTTCATTATGTGCGTTTTGGCAGCCATCCTGCATAATGTGCAACATATGCAACGTTTGCGAATTGCAAAAACGCAGTGCAACGCAGCTTCTTCTGCGCCCCATACACTAACACTGCTGCATAAAATGCAGCGTTTTACGCTACGCTAGCGTTTCTGCTATGTGTGCACCCAGCCTGAATGTGTATGCACTGTGGGTTCCTGAACTACTAGACTGCAACCTCACTACTAATAATTTCCCGACCTTTAAAATCCTCCACTCACCGGCATACCTACCGGGGATGCGACCCCCTCAGCCGCAGGGGGGCCCGGGGCTGCTCTGGGGCCCGCTCACTGTGCGTGGGGGGAGCGCTGCTCTGGACCCCCCAGCAAGGTGCTCAACTGGCCGCAGCGTCTAATAGATTAGTGATGGGTCGTTCGCGAACGAGCCGGCTCTAAGAGCCGGCTCTTTGAAGTGAATCAGAGGAGCCGATGCTCACTCTGAGAAGAGCCGATGCCTCAGCCGCCCCTTTTAGCTCTGCTTTGCTCCGTAATAAAGGGCGCTGAGGCATTCTGGGAGATGTAGTCCTCCTCTTGCAGCTTGTAGGAGTGTTTGGGGCGGAGCAGAGCAGTAGCAGGAGGGATTGCCTCAGTCAAAGAAGTAGTCTGGAGTTGGCATGGAGACGGGGGCAGGGGCTTTTAATCCGATTCTGAGTGGTGTCTAGTGATACTTAATTAAGAGCCGATTCAGAGCCGTAAGAGCCGGCTCTTTAATGGGAGCCGATTCAGAAGAGCCGATTCTCTGAGAAGAGCTGGAATTCCCATCACTATAATAGATGCTGCGCCAGTTCATTCCCCGCAGCCCTCTCCAGCAGCCTGCATAGTCTCCGGCAGGCAGAGCAGGGCTACGGCAAGATGGCCGCCGAAGAAGCCCTACACTGGAGACTATTTGTGTCTCTAGTACAGGGCTTCGGCAGCCATCTTGCCGTAGCCCTGCACTCTGCCTGTCAGCGCGGGAGATGTGCTGCAGGAGGACTCGGGGAGCTGCGAGCCAGATGCCGGGAGAGGAGAAGACTTCTGTCAGGTAAGTGAATTGGTTTTTTTTCACAGGTGCATTTTTTTTCTAGTGCCTGCTGCCCACATTACGATTTTCAGGTATCTGCTGCCCACATTACGATTTTCAGGTGTCTGCTGCCCACATTAGGATTTTCAGGTGTCTGCTGCCCACATTAGGATTTTCTAGTGTCTGCTGCCCACATTAGGATTTTCTAGTGTCTGCTGCCCACATTGTGATTTTCTGGTGTCTGCTGCCCACATTACGATTTTCAGGTGTCTGCTGCCCACATTACGATTTTCAGGTGTCTGCTGCCCACATTACGATTTTCTGGTGTCTGCTGCCCACATTATGATTTTCTGGTGACTGTTGCCCACATTGCGATTTTCTGGTGACTGCTGCCCACATGGCGATTTTCTGGTGAACTCTGCCCACATTACGATTTTCTGGCCCACATTACGATTTTCTGGTGAACACTGCCCACGTTACGATTGTCTGGTGAATGCTGTCCACGTTACGATTTTCTGGTGAACGCTGCCCACATTACGATTTTCTGGCCCACATTACGATTTTCTGGTGAACACTGCCCACGTTACGATTGTCTGGTGAATGCTGTCCATGTTACAATTTTCTGGTGAACGCTGCCCACATTACGATTTTCTGGTGAACTCTGCCCACATTACGATTTTCTGTCCCACATTACGATATTCTGGTGAACACTGCCCACATTACGATTGTCTGGTGAATGCTGTCCACGTTACGATTTTCTGGTGAACGCTGCCCACATTATGATTTTCTGGCCCACATTACGATTTTCTGGTGAACACTGCCCACGTTACGATTGTCTGGTGAATGCTGTCCATGTTACAATTTTCTGGTAAACGCTGCCCACATTACGATTTTCTGTCCCACATTACGATATTCTGGTGAACGCTGCCCACATTACGATATTCTGGTGAACGCTGCCCACATTACAATTTTCTGGTGACTGCTGCTCACGTTACGATTTTCTGGTGACTGGTGCCCACATTACGATTTTCTGGTGAACTCTGCCCACATTATGATTTTCTAAAGGCCCACACTACGATTTTCTGGTGAACTCTGCCCACATTACGATTTTCTGGCCCACATTACGATTGTCTGGTAAAATGCTGCCCACTTTACAATTAATTTACAGTGAAACGCTGCCCCATTACGATTATTTGGCACCTATGGGGGGGGCCCCATCCAAATATTCGCAGGGGGGCCCAGTGATTTCTAGTTACGCCCCTGCCTCCACTGTTTTACAATAAGCCAGGATTGTTTTTTTTTTTAAATCCAATACCTTTTTTATGATCACTTATGATATCACCTCTGGAGATGCTTGTAATTCTGTAGAGATGGCTTAATAATTCAGATTCCAGGGTTTGTGCAGCATATAGGATGCAAAGCACGATTTTTTATTTTTATTTGTATTATTATTATTATTATTTTTTTTTTATTTTTTTACAGAAGTGAAGATCTCCATTAGTCCCATTTTTACACAATTTTCATTGATTTGTGTAAACTGGTTTTTATCGCAGGGTGAGGCTACTATAATTTTGACTTAGATGAAGATCAGATCACATTTTATGACCAATTTGTGCAAAAATCTATATAATTCCAGAGGGCTCACATACTTTTTGTTGCTACTGTAACTAGGCAGTTTCCTGGCTTCTATGCTGGCCAGTCTGGATCTCTGATGGGCATGCTGGCTTGTTGCCAGCTTATCTGGCAGTCCCCCCCATATCATCTCCTGACCTTTAAGTGGACCTCCTCCCATGCTCCCACAGGCCTCCTATTGAGGCACCACAATTCCCAGCATGCTTCCATAGTAAAACCACAGCTCCCTGCATGCCCCCATAAAGGCATCACAGCGCCCAGCATGGCACCACAGCACCTAGCGCCACAGCATCTAGTATACCCACATAGATGCCCTGTGCGGTGCCATGCTGGGTGCTGTGGTGCCTCTACTGGGCATGCTGGTGTTGTGGTGAAGAAGGGGGAGAAGCCCGGAAGAGGAGATGTCTGCAGAATCTAGAGATCAAGCGACCAGAGGTGACCACTGCCGCCCACTGCTGAGGGACTCTGCCTGAGGGACATCCGGGGATCTCCAAAATAGATCCGGGGCACGTGCCACTGATCTTCGGAGCTAGAACCGCCCCTGGCTAAAGCAACGAAAGTCTATAAGACATTTCAAACCTGATGTGGAGCGATGCGATGCGCCGGAAGTATCACATCTGACGCGAACGCAACAGCGTGTTACTGGTCAACAATCCACGGTGATCCAAAGTCATGTAAGTCAATGGCGCTGCAGATAACTTAAACTGTTTTGCGTTGCAGTGCGCATGCGCGGAAGCATATTTTTTCAATAGGCTTCCTTGCAATTCACATTTCGGCCACAGGAAGTGAGCGCCAGAGAGCTTTCCTTATAGTTTGGTTTGCTGCCAAAAATTACATTACCACGCATCAACGCAGGTATATACAAAGCCTGTTGTTAGCATTGCAGTGTGATCGTCCAACTGCACCACAACTATATATATAACAACCTACAAGAAAACATTGATTTTTGGTATAGAGAGCCTTCCCATTCCCAAGTGGGTCGTCAGCAGAGAAAATGTTGTATTCAGTCTGGACATACCATGCACAGATAGTTCACACATATAGAAATTCCCTTCACATGAATGATGTGACACTACTGTAGGAAAGTGAGCTGAGAAACACTCTAGGGTCCTAAAGGGCATATCTATTGAACTGTAATCAGTAGCACTATATTGAAACTGCTGAAAGATACTGAGAAGAAACAGCAATAAATATTGTTCAGCTACTGTAATGACACCTTCTTATATAGTAGCCTGCAATAACAGACTTAAAGGAGCACTATGCCGAAACATTTTAAAATTTAAAATATGTGCAAACATGGACAAATAAGAAGTATGTTTCTTCCAGAGTAAATTGAGTCATGCATTACTTTTCCCCTATGTTGCTGTCACTTACAGTAGGTAGTAGAAATCTGACAGAAGTGACAGGTTCTAGACTAGTCCATCTCTTCATAGGGAATTCTCAGAAAGTCTTTTATTCTTTATAAAGATATTCCCTAAAAAGAATTTAAACAATGATGCTGGCCGGCTTGCCTGCTCGCTACACAGGTTTTTGGCAGTTGGACAGAGCAACCGCCATTCACTAAGTGCTTTTGAAAATAAATAAATCCCTGAGAATCCCCCATGCGGAGATGGACTACTCCAAAACCTGTTGCTTCTGTCAGATTTCTACTACCTACTGTAAGTGACAGCAAAATAGGGGAAAAGTAATTTATGGCTCATTTTACTCTGGAACAATGTACTTCTTCTTTTTATATGTTTGCACATATAAGTTAAATGGCCAACTCAGTAGTGGGATGACTTTGGATAGTCCAGAGGCTTCCCAGATTTTCCTACATCCCACCAATCAAACCCATACCTGCTCTCTATTACTCTATATGTACTCAGCTTAGTCCAAGTCAGATAGGTTTCTTCCAGTCGGGTGAGCGCATCTGGAACATGCATACATGAGTAAGGTCCATACATGTCCTTAATTTTTATCAAAATACATACAATAACATTTGTAAAGCGCTTTTCTCCCATAGGACTCAACGCGCATAAAGTGCATACCGTATATGTCTCAAATCAATACAGGGTTGCAGGCTGGACTGTGTTACAAAGGAAATACCAGACTTAACAGGTGGCTTTTCAGTTTGGACTTAAATTCTACCAGGGATGGAGATGTCCTGATCGGTGTGGCAGTGAGTACCAAAATGTAGGGGCAGAATGACAGAAGACTCTGTCTCCAAAGATTTTAAGGTAAACTATGGGCGTGACCAAGTTATTCCGTAAATCCTTAATCTATGATTGTGAGGGGTGTGATGCAGTTGCGACAAGTCCTTCAGGTATCCAGGGCTCAGATTGTGCAACGATTTTAATCGTTGAAAGACATCCATGGCTACAATTACTAGGTTATGCCTAATGATGTTGATCCAGGGATTTTATCTGATTGCCATCTGGAGTCAGGAAGGAATTTTTCCCTTTTGGGGCTAATTGGACCATGCCTTGTGGGTGTTTTTTCGCCTTCCTCTGGATCAACAGGGGTATGTGGGGGACGGGCTGGAGTTGTACTTTGTACTGGTTGAACTCGATGGACGTATGTCTTTTTTCAACCAAAATAACTATGTAAACTATGTAATGTCAATAAGTCAATCTTAAACAGAATTCTCAATTTTACCGGTAACCAGTGGAGTGAGCAAAGGTTTGGTGTTATAAGGCTATGGCGGGGTCGGCAGGTTAACAGCCTTGCAGCAGCATTCTGTACTAATTGCAGGCGGTGGGAGTCTTTGTAAGAATGAATGTAGAAGGAAAGGTTCATGCAGGAAGGAAAGAAAATGATGCACAAGTGGCTTCATTCTACTGGACATGCAGGGACCTTACTCCTGCAAGCCTAGTCCAGATTCCCTCCTCCATGGCTGGGGGCATGGCTAAAAGATGAAAAGGGTTCTGGGATGCTTCCAACAACTATTGAAACAAGTATCTACATTTTGTTTTTCAAATCACTTCAGTAGTACTTTAAGTAATGAAAGATAATGCATACTATGATCTGTGTTCTTCACCCTTGAGGCTATTGACGTGTTTTAGAATAGCACAAGGTGCATTATCTGTGCGGTAAAAGCTCTCAGACACAGCATTGCAGTGACCCAACTGTGATCCGCCTGAGGCACTTAATAGTTGGTTATCGGATAGGGCTTCATTGCCTTTGTGCCTGCCAAGCGAATTATCAACAGATTTACTCCCTGCCTGTTCTATTGCATACAAAATGCAAGGGCCAAACGAGGAAAGCAGACTGATAACTAATGCATTGAATAAACTATGGCAAACGGACAACACAGGCTTACAAAAACAAAACACAGATCCAGCAATTCTGTCTTTGATGCTTCAGTTGTTTCACCTAATTTTTCGGGATTATGTCATTTTAAAGCAAACCTGTGACTTTTGAAAAAAGAAAAGCCAGATACTTACCTTCAAAGGCTTCCCACGTCTTCCTTGAGACCACCGTCTCTGCACTGAAAGTTTGCGGCCACATTACCATCAATGATCTAGTTTAGCCGCATTGCACTGATTCTAATCAGAGGTGCTTGTTTTGGGGCCCGCATCGGCCGAGTTTCATCTTGCACAAGTTCTCAATTTGCTATGCTTGTCAGCATTTGGGGGAGGTTCCTTGAATGGGAGGAGCAAGGTCACAAAGCATTGCACTGTTCATCTACATTTCAGCCCTGTTCCTCTTGTGACCAGTGTCCTCAGACACAATAGAATGCAATAACTACTTTATTAAGCCAAGACCTACTGCATTGCACTTACAGGAGTACAAGAAGACTTTACATCATTCCTCAAACTGAGATGACCTGCACCAGTTACTACCTGTCTAGCAGCCCCACTTCTGTGCCTCTCCTCACACCTGCACAGCTTGGCGCTGCTCTGGCATTTTCGCTAAGCACAAATGGCTCTGTGCCATGGCACAGGTGTGAGCCATCATGCACCTGCCCAGTGCAACTGCACTTGTTCATGTATGGGGGTGTGGCTGAGAACTTTCAGAGGGTCCCGACAGCGCCGGTGGTTGGGAGGAGGGCGTAGGAAGCCTCTGGAGGATGCAGAGGCTTCCCTATACCAAGGTAAGTAGCTGACTTTGCCCTCCCATAAAGTGTGTGCTTTAACTCAAGCATATGTTAAGTGATACACAAATGGGCAAAAACCAGATGCGCCAATCAGTATAAAATGTTATTAAAAACAGTTTCAAAAGGGGCATAGTGGTGGACTTACCTCCTCAAAGAAGAGTCAATCAACCCTTGGTGGAGAGGTGCTACCCCCCCCCCCTTTCCTGCAATTACAGAGAACGACATCTTAACTACTTGAGGACCACAGGTTTATACCCCCCAATGACCAGGCCATTTTTTACACTTCGGCAAATTTAATGGTTTATTGCTCGGCCATACAACTTAGCACCCAAATGAATTTTACCTCCTTTTCTTCTCAAAAAATAGAGCTTTCTTTTGATGTCCTCTGATTGCTGCTGCAATTTTTTTTTAATTGAAAACTATCAAAACGTCTACATTTTTAATTCACCCCCCTCCCCTCCTGAATTGGCCCTACATTACCTCACACAAATATGACTATGGTAGGGATTAGATTGTGAGCCCATTAGAGGGACAGTTAGTGACAAAACAATATACTCTGTGTAGCGCTGCGGAAGATGTCAGCGCTATATACATATTTATTTATTTAATAAATACATTATACAGCCTGCCAGCGCTAATCAGACGCTGGCAGACTGATTGCTGTGGCCGTTTGTTTACAAAGACGGGAGCTCGCGTTTGTTTGTACAAGCTTCCGTCTAATCTCGCTCCTCACAAGATCACGCCATATGGTGTGACTGAGGAACGAGAGAGCCACTCTGCAGCCTCCCTCCTGCGTTAGGCGGTCACAGAGAGGTTAAATCCAGAGTGGGGCCGAGTTTAATCTCCCCACCTTAACCACTTGAGGACCTAGGGCTTTCTACCCCTTAACCTTCCTGGCGGTAAGCCCGAGCTGAGCTCGGGGTAAGCCGCCGGAAGGCACTGCTCAGGCCCCGCTGGGCCGATTTGCATAATTTTTTTTTTGCTGCACGCAGCTAGCACTTTGCTAGCTGCGTGCAGTGCCCGATCGCCGCCGCTACCCGCCGATTCGCCGCTATCCGTCGCGCCGCAGCCGCCCCCCCCCCCCAGACCCCGTGCGCTGCCTGGCCAATCAGTGCCAGGCAGCTCTATGGGGTGGATCGGAATCCCCTTTGACGTCACGACGTCGATGACGTCGGTGACGTCATCCCGCCCCGTCGCCATGGTGACGGGGGAAGCCCTCCGGGAGATCCCGTTCTTTGAACGGGATCTCCGGATCTCCGATCGCCGGCGGCGATCGGAGGGGCTGGGGGGATGCCGCTGAGCAGCAGCTATCATGTAGCGAGACTTTGTCTCGCTACATGAAAAAAAAAAAAAAAAATTTAAAAAAAAAGATTTGCTGCCCCCTGGCGATTTTTTTGCAAACCGCCAGGAGGGTTAAGGACCGGCCACTTTTTTTCCATTCAGACCACTGCAGCTTTCACGGTTTATTGCTCGCTCATACAACCTACCACCTAAATGAATTTTGGCTCCTTTTCTTGTCACTAATAAAGCTTTCTTTTGAGGCTATTTGATTGCTCCTGCGATTTTTACTTTTTATTATATTCATCAAAAAAGACATGAATTTTGGCAAAAAAATGATTTTTTTAACTTTCTGTGCTGACATTTTTCAAATAAAGTAAAATTTCTGTATACATGCAGCGCGAAAAATGTGGACAAACATGTTTTTGATAAAAAAAAACCCATTCAGTGTATATTTATTGGTTTGGGTAAAAGTTATAGCGTTTACAAACTATGGTGCCAAAAGTGAATTTTCCCATTTTCAAGCATCTCTGACTTTTCTGACCCCCTGTCATGTTTCATGAGGGGCTAGAATTCCAGGATAGTATAAATACCCCCCAAATGACCCCATTTTGGAAAGAAGACATCCCAAAGTATTCACTGAGAGGCATAGTGAGTTCATAGAAGATATTATTTTTTGTCACAAGTAAGCGGAAAATGACACTTTGTGAGAAAAAAACAAAAAAAAAAAAAGTTTCCATTTCTTCTAACTTGCGACAAAAAAAAATGAAATCTGCCACGGACTCACCATGCCCCTCTCTGAATACCTTGAAGGGTCTACTTTCCAAAATGGGATCATTTGTGGGGTGTGTTTACTGTCCTGACATTTTGGGGGGTGCTAAATTGTAAGCACCCCTGTAAAGCCTAAAGGTGCTCATTGGACTTTGGACCCCTTAGCGCAGTTAGGCTGCAAAAAAGTGCCACACATGTGGTATTGCCGTACTCAGGAGAAGTAGTATAATGTGTTTTGGGGTGTATTTTTACACATACCCATGCTGGGTGGGAGAAATATCTCTGTAAATGACAATTTGTTAATTTTTTTTACACACAATTGTCCATTTACAGAGATATTTCTCCCACTCAGCATGGGTATGTGTAAAAATACACCACAAAACACATTATACTACTTCTCCTGAGTACGGCGATACCACATGTGTGGCACTTTTTTGCACCCTAACTGCGCTAAAGGGCCCAAAGTCCAATGAGTACCTTTAGGATTTCACAGGTCATTTTGAGAAATTTCGTTTCAAGACTACTCCTCACGGTTTAGGGCCCCTAAAATGCCAGGGCAGTATAGGAACCCCACAAATGACCCCATTTTAGAAAGAAGACACCCCAAGGTATTCCGTTAGTAGTATGGTGAGTTCATAGAAGATTTTATTTTTTGTCACAAGTTAGCGGAAAATGACACTTTGTGAAAAAACACAATTAAAATCAATTTCCGCTAACTTTTGACAAAAAATAAAATCTTCTATGAACTCACCATACTCCTAACGGAATACCTTGGGGTGTCTTCTTTCTAAAATGGGGTCATTTGTGGGGTTCCTATACTGCCCTGGCATTTTAGGGGCCCTAAACCGTGAGGAGTAGTCTTGAAACGAAATTTCTCAAAATGACCTGTGAAATCCTAAAGGTACTCATTGGACTTTGGGCCCTTTAGCGCAGTTAGGGTGCAAAAAAGTGCCACAGATGTGGTATCGCCATACTCGGGAGAAGTAGTACAATGTGTTTTGGGGTGTATTTTTAAACATACCCATGCTGGGTGGGAGAAATACCTCTGTAAATGGACAATTGTGTGTAAAAAAATCAAAAGATTGTCATTTACAGAGGTATTTCTCCCACCCAGCATGGGTATGTGTAAAAATACACCCCAAAACACATTGTACTACTTCTCCCGAGTACGGCGATACCACATGTGTGGCACTTTTTTGCACCCTAACTGCACTAAGGGGCCCAAAGTCCAATGAGTACCTTTAGGATTTCACAGGTCATTTTTGTTTCAAGACTACTCCTCACGGTTTAGGGCCCCTAAAATGCCAGGGCAGTATAGGAACCCCACTAATGACCCCATTTTAGAAAGAAGACACCCCAAGGTATTCCGTTAGGAGTATGGTGAGTTCATAGAAGTTTTTATTTTTTTGTCACAAGTTAGCGGAAATTGATTTTAATAGTTTTTTTTCACAAAGTGTCATTTTCCGCTAACTTGTGACAAAAAATAAAATCTTCTATGAACTCACCATACTCCGTACGGAATACCTTTGGGTGTCTTCTTTCTAGAATGGGGTCATTTGTGGGGTTCCTATACTGCCCTGGCATTTTAGGGGCCCTAAACCGTGAGGAGTAGTCTTGAAACCAAATGTCGCAAAATGACCTGTGAAATCCTAAAGGTACTCATTGGACTTTGGGCCCCTTAGCGTACTTAGGGTGTAAAAAAGTGCCACACATGTGGTACCGCTGTACTCAGGAGAAGTAGTATAATGCGTTTTGGGGTGTATTTTTACACATACCCATGCTAAGTGGGAGAAATATCTCTGTAAATGACAATTGTTTGATTTTTTTACACACAATTGTCCATTTACATAGAAATTTCTCCCACCCAGCATGGGTATGTGTAAAAATACACCCCAAAACACATTATACTACTTTTCCTGAGTACGGCGGTACCACATGTGTGACACTTTTTTGCAGCCTAGGTGCGCTAAGGGGCCCAACGTCCTATTCACAGGTCATTTTGAAGCATTTGTTTTCTAGACTACTCCTCGCGGTTTAGGGCCCCTAAAATGCCAGGGCAGTATAGGAACCCCACAAGTGACCCCATTTTAGAAAGAAGACACCCCAAGGTATTCCGTTAGGTGTATGGCGAGTTCATAGAAGATTTTATTTTTTGTCACAAGTTAGTGAAAAATGACACTTTGTGAAAAAAAACCAATAAAAATTAATTTCCGCTAACTTTTGACAAAAAATTAAATCTTCTATGAACTCGTCATACACCTAACATAATACCTTGGGGTGTCTTTTTTTTCTAAAATGGGGTCACTTGTGGGGTTCCTATACCGCCCTGGCATTTTACAGGCCCAAAACCGTGAGTAGTCTGGAAACCAAATGTCTCAAAATGACTGTTCAGGGGTATAAGCATCTGCAAATTTTGATGACAGGTGGTCTATGAGGGGGCGAATTTTGTGGAACCGGTCATAAGCAGGGTGGCCTTTTAGATGACAGGTTGTATTGGGCCTGATCTGATGGATAGGAGTGCTAGGGGGGTGACAGGAGGTGATTGATGGGTGTCTCAGGGGGTGGTTAGAGGGGAAAATAGATGCAATCCATGCACTGGGGAGGTGATCGGAAGGGGGTCTGAGGGTTTGGCCGAGTGATCAGGAGCCCACACGGGGCAAATTGGGGCCTGATCTGATGGGTAGGTGTGCTAGGGGGTGACAGGAGGTGATTGATGGGTGTCTCAAGGTGTGATTAGAGGGGGGAATGGATGCAAGCAATGCACTGGCGAGGTGATCAGGGCTGGGGTCTGAGGGCATTCTGAGGGTGTGGGCCGGTGATTGAGTGCCCTAGGGGCAGATAGGGGTCTAATCTGATAGGTAGCAGTGACAGGGGGTGATTGATGGGTAATTAGTGGGTGTTTAGGGTAGAGAATAGATGGAAACACTGCGCTTGGGTGGTGATCTGATGTCGGATCTGCGGGCGATCTATTGGTGTGGGTGGGTGATCAGTTTGCCCGCAAGGGGCAGGTTAGGGGCTGATTGATGGGTGGCAGTGACAGCGGGTGATTGATGGGTGGCAGTGACAGGGGGTGATTGATGGGTGGCAGTGACAGGGGGTGATTGATGGGTGATTGATAGGTGATTGACAGGTAATCAGTGGGTTATTACAGGGGAGAACAGATGTAAATATTGCACTGGCGAATTGATAAGGGGGGGTCTGAGGGCAATCTGAGCGTGTAGGCGGGCGATTGGGTGCCCGCAAGGGGCAGATTAGGGTCTGATCTGATAGGTAACAGTGACAGGTGGTGATAGGGAGTGATTGATGGGTGATTGATGGGTAATTAGTGGGTGTTTAGAGGAGAGAATAGATGGAAACACTGCGCTTGGGTGGTGATCTGATGTCGGATCTGCGGGCGATCTATTGGTGTGGGTGGGTGATCAGATTGCCCGCAAGGGGCAGGTTAGGGGCTGATTGTTGGGTGGCAGTGACAGGGGGTGATTGATGGGTGATAGGTGATTGGCAGGTGATTGACAGGTGATCAGTGGGTTATTACAGGGAAGGACAGATGTAATTAATGCACTGGCGAATTGATAAGGGGGGGGGGGGGGGTCTGAGGGCAATCTGAGCGTGTGGGCGGGTGATTGGGTGCCCGCAAGGGGCAGATTAGGGTCTGATCTGATAGGTAACAGTGACAGGTGGTGATAGGGGGTGATTGATGGGTAATTAGAGGGTGTTTAGAGAAGATAACAGATGTAAACGATACATTTGGGAGGTAATCTGACGGCGGGTTTGCGGGCGATCTAATGGTGTGGGTGGGTGATCAGATTGCCCGCAAGGGGCAGGTTAGGGGCTGATTGATGGGTGGCAGTGACAGGGGGTGACAGGGGGTGATTGATGGGTGATAGGTGATTGGCAGGTGATTGACAGGTGATCAGTGGGTTATTACAGGGAAGAACAGATGTAATTAATGCACTGGTGAATTGATAAGGGGGGGGTCAGACGGCAATCTGAGCGTGTGGGCGGGTGATTGGGTGCCCGCAAGGGGCAGATTAGGGTCTGATCTGATAGGTAACAGTGACAGGTGGTGATAGGGGGTGATTGATGGGTAATTAGTGGGTGTTTAGAGAAGATAACAGATGTAAACGATACATTTGGGAGGTAATCTGACGGCGGGTTTGCGGGCGATCTAATGGTGTGGGTGGGTGATCAGATTGCCCGCAAGGGGCAGGTTAGGGGCTGATTGATGGGTGGCAGTGACAGGGGGTGATTGATGGGTGATAGGTGATTGGCAGGTGATTGACAGGTGATCAGTGGGTTATTACAGGGAAGAACAGATGTAATTAATGCACTGGTGAATTGATAAGGGGGGGTCAGAGGGCAATCTGAGCGTGTGGGCGGGTGATTGGGTGCCCGCAAGGGGCAGATTAGGGTCTGATCTGATAGGTAAAAGTGACAAGTGGTGATAGGGGTTGATTGATGGGTGATTGATGGGTAATTAGTGGGTGTTTAGAGGAGAGAATAGATGTAAACAATGGATTTGGGAGGTGATCTGATGTCGGATCTGTGGGCGATCTATTGGTGTGGGGGGGTGATCAGATTGCCCGCAAGGGGCAGGTTAGTGGCTGATTGATGGGTGGCAGTGACAGGGGGTGATTGACGGGTGATTGACAGGTGATTGACAGGTGATCAGGGGGATAGATGCATACAGTAAACAGGGGGGGGTGGTCTGGGGGGGGGGGGTCTGGGGAGAATCTGAGGGGTGGGGGGTGATCAGGAGGGGGCAGGGAGCAGGGGGGGGGATAAAAAAAAAATAGCGTTGACAGATAGTGACAGGGAGTGATTGATGGGTGATTAGGGGGGTGATTGGGTGCAAACAGGGGTCTGGGGTGTGGGCAGGGGGGGGGGGGGTCTGATGGGTGCTGTGGGCGATCTGGGGCAGGGGGGGGAGAAATCAGTGTGCTTGGGTGCAGACTAGGGTGGCTGCAGCCTGCCCTGGTGGTCCCTCGGACACTGGGACCACCAGGGCAGGAGGCAGCCTGTATAATACACTTTGTAAACATTACAAAGTGTATTATACACTTTGTATGCGGCGATCGCGGGGTTAACATCACGGATGACGCGATCGCTCCGCCCATGCCCTTAAATGGACCGCCGCCTCTGTGGGTGAGCCGGTCCTTAAGGGCTCCACTTCCCGGCCGCCGCTGTGCGTTAGGCGGTCGGGAAGTGGTTAAAGTGAACCTTAAGTCAGAAAAAAAATGAGTTTTACTCACCTGGGGCTTCTACCAGCCCCCTGCAGCAGTCCTGTGCCCTCGCAGCCACTCACTAATCCTCTGGTCCCCCGCTGCCAGCTAGTTTCGTTTTTGCCGACAGGCCCGCCAGGACTGGCCACGCGTAGTTTTCTATATCTATGCGTGCGTAATGTGGCAACGCGTATTTTTGGACGCGTTGCGGCCCGCAATAGCGCTAATTACAGTCGGGAATGCGGAAAAAGCTACGCGTGGCCAGTCCTGACGGGCCTGTCGGCAAAAACGAAACTAGCTGGAGCGGGGGACCAGAGGATTAGTGAGTGGCTGCGAGGGCACAGGACTGCTGCAGGGGGCTGGTAGAAGCCCCAGGTGAGTAAAACTCATTTTTTTTCTGGCTTAAGTGTCTCTTTAAAGGGAAGGTTCAGGGAGTGGGAAAAAAAAATACAAATCTATATCCACTTACCTGGGGCTTCCTCCAGCCCGTGGCAGGCAGGAGGTGCCCTCGCCGCTGCTCCGGAGGCTCCCGGTCGTCTCTGCTGGCCGACCCAACCTGGCCAGGCCCGGCTGCCAGGTCGGGCTCTTCTGTGCTCCAATCTGCGCCTCATGGGGGTGCGCTGACGTCATCAGACGTCCTCCGGGCTGTACTGCGCAGGCGCAGTAGTTCTGAACCTGCGCAGTACAGCCTGGAGGACGTCCAATGACATCAGCGCGCCCGCGTGGAACGCAGAAGAGCCCGTCCTGGCAGCCGGCCTGGCCAGGTCGGGTCGGCCACCGGGAGCCTGCGGAGTGGCGGCGAGGGCACCTCCTGCCTGCCATGGGCTGGAGGAAGCTCCAGGTAAGTGGATACGGATTTTTTTTTCCTTACTCCCTGAACCTTCCCTTTAACCTACACCATAGCGGCCTCTTGATTGTCTCTTTTTATCTCTACATATGTTAAATAAGTACAATTGCTTCTGGCTCATTTCCCTGTAAAATATGTTCTGTAAAGTTGGCAGTAAAATATTAATGTCAAAACATTCTCAGCAAGAAATTATTACTGACGTGCATTTGTAAAGTGCGGAAAAGCCTATCCATGCATGACTAATAAATGTGTCTAATAATAATAATAATAAAAACATGATTAGCTCTTACTACATTTGTATCCACAGACTTTGAACATAAAACCTCCTTACCGCCTCCATGTGTTGCCCGCCATGATGTTTTATGAATACTGGACCTGCCCACTAAATTGCTACATTTGTATTGCGTAAAACAAAAAATACTTGCCTGATTGAATGTATGATGGGTTTATAACAAATTATAGCCTTTTAGCTATACACTATCTATTTATATGGTAACCATATATTTAATTCTATAATGAAATGTATTTTTTCCAACTTCTTTGATGAGGTCAGTGGTGTAAGGTCATTTCTATTTCAATTATATGTGCTCTTTTAGAAAATATCTCCGGGGAAACTGTAACCACAAGAAACCAAGTTTAAAGGAAAGCCAAAATGAAAATAAACTGATTGAATGAACAATTTTATCTATAGCTTGAATCTTGGACTCTCATTGTCTTATTTTGTATCTAAAAGTTAAAATATAAGTACCATATATGATGTTTTATTCTCTCAGGTGAATAATTAAAGTTTTTTTTTTTTTTTTTAAACATATCGTATTTTCCGCCGTATAAGACGCTCCGGAATATAAGACGCACCCAAGTTTGGAGGGCAAAAACCAGGTAAAAAAAATACTAAACCTGGTGTGTCCATATACCAGGAGCGTCTTGTACATGTCCTTCTGTGTGTCCTCATGTGTGCTCCTGTGCTTTCCATATCCCCATGTGTCCTTCTGTGTGTCCTCCTGTGCCCCCCATGTGTCCTCCTGTGCCCCCCCATGTGTCCTGTGTGTCTTTCTGTGCCCCCTCATGTGTGCTTCTGTGCCCTCCATATGTCCTCCTGTGCCCCCATGTGTCCTCCTGTGCCCCCATGTGTCCTCCTGTGCCCCCATGTGTCCTGTGTGTCCTTATGTGCCCCCTCATGTGTGCTTCTGTGCCCTCCATATGCCCTCCTGTGGCCCCCAATGTGTCCTCATTTACCCCTCATGTTGCCTCTGTGCCCCGATATGTCCTCCTGTGGCCCCCAATGTGTCCTCATTTGCCCCTCATGTCGCCTCTGTGCCCCCCATATGTCCTCCTGTGGCCCCCAATGTGTCCTCATTTGCCCCTTATGTCACCTCTGTGCCCCCCGTATGTCCTCATTTGGCCCTCATGTCGCCTCTGTGCCCCCCATATGTCCTCCTGTGGCCCCCAATGTGTCCTCACTTGCCCCTCATGTCGCCTCTGTGCCCCCCATATGTCCTCCTGTGACCCCCAATGTGTCCTCACTTGCCCCTCATGTTGCCTCTGTCCCCCCATGTGTCCTCCTGTGCCCCCCTGCCTTCTCCGTGTGCCTTCTTCCCTCCCACCCGAGTTTTCTGATCCCCCCGTCCCTGAGTGTCAATAGCGGCAACTTACCTTTAACATGCTCCCGCACCGATCCCAGATAATTGCGCTGCCCCCCGCTAGCATGCGCTCCCTCCCCCTTTGCGGATCTGGCCCCCCCGGGTGTGTGAATCAACAGCGGCAGCTTACCTCCACAATGCGCCCGCGATGAATGGAGACATCCCTCTCCCCGGCACTTCGCGCTCTAGTGACTGGCTTGAACTGATGACGCACAGTTCAAGCAAGTCACTAGAGTGCAAAGTGCCGGGGAGAGGGATGTCTCCATTCATCGCGGGCGCATTGTGGAGGTAAGCTGCCGCTGCTGATTCACACACCCGGGGGGGCCAGATCTGCAAGGGGGAGGGAGCGCATGCTAGCGGGGGGCAGCGCAATTATCTGGGATCGGCGCGGGAGCATGTTAAAGGTAAGTTGCCGCTATTGACACTCGGGGACGGGGGGATCAGGAAACTCGGGCGGGAGGGAGGGAGGAAGGCAGGCACGCATGCACTGAAAGGCAGGGAATCCCCAACGTGGCGGCGGGTCAGCGGTTCTGTATCGGCGGGCGTTCGTAAGTCGGGGATTCCCTGCCTTTGCCGTATAAGATGCAGGGACTTTTTCTCCCTATTTTTGGGGGAGAAAAAGTGCGTCTTATACGGCGAAAAATACGGTACTTTTTTTTAGCTTCCACACAGACAAATCTTGAACTATTGAACTTTTTTGCATCAGTTTCCTGCACTCAAAAGTGTTCGATAGCCACACAGGGCTTGATTCACTAACCAGCACTAAGTAGTTTGCGCCCACACATCACTCTCCGTCCCGCCCAGTGCGGCTGGCCGGTATTAGTGCGCGGTGCGACAATAACGTCACACCCGCTGCTCCTTAAATGACGAAAATGGCCCATTGGGTGCCCGGTGAAGCAGCGCATCAATGCGCTGTCTCGGGGGCACCCAATGCGCCGTTTTCTTTAAGGGGCAGCGGGTGCGACGTTATCGTCGCACCGCGCACTAATACCGGCCAGCCGCACTGCGCGCACTGAGCGAGACTGTGCGTGAAGTAGCTCTGTGTGGCCGTTAGTGCGCGCAGAGCTACTTAACCACTTGCCGACCGCGCACTCATACCGCGCGCCGGCAAAGTGGCAGCTGCAGTCGCCGGCTGCAGGCTAATTAATCAGGAAGCAGTCGGTCGCGCGAGCGGCTGCTTCCTGTCAATTCACGGCGGGGGGCTCCGTGAATAGCCTGCGGGCCACCGATCGCGGCTCGCAGGCTAAATGTAAACACAAGCGGAAATAATCCGCTTTGTTTACATTGTACGGCGCTGTGACAGGGGACAGCCCTGTCACTGGCTGCACAGGACGGATAGCGTCCTGTGCAGCCCAGATTGCCAGGGGGGACAGGGTTGAGAGGGAGGGGGGGGGGAATTTTGCCGCGGAGGGGGGCTTTGAGGTGCCCCCCCCCCCCCCCCCCCCCGCAACACCCAGGCAGGCAGGAGCGATCAGACCCCCCCTGCACATCATCCCCCTGGTGGGGGAAAAAGGGGGGCGATCTGGTCGCTCTGCCTGCACCCTGATCTGTGCTGGGGGCTGCACAGCCCACCCAGCACAGATCAGCTAAAACAGCGCTGGTCCTTAAGGGGGGGTAAAGGGTGGGTCCTCAAGTGGTTAAGGGGCATTAAGAGGCTTTTCACTCCGGCGCTAACACTTAGCGCCGGTTAGTGAATCAAGCCCACAGAGTTTTATCAGCTCTAATCGCTTATCAGTGAGTGAGTGAATATGACTGCTGAGGAATTGTCATTCTTAACCCTTTCAATGAAAAAGGTATTGTAGAACTAGGGTTGTACATTTATTATACAGTTGTACAGAGGCACAAGAAGTATAAAAGGAGGTCAAATATTTTTTAAAAATAACACAGTGGTGGACTTACCTCCCCTAAGTTAGACACAAAATGATGTTGATAATTTCAATAAATGATTTATTGACATACTCCGAGTAGGTGCAATGTGTTTCGTAGGCACATCCCACTTCATCAGGCAATAGATTGGAGTACAAACAACTCATGCATTCTGAATTAAAGCTTAGCGCTTCTGGGTTGTACATGCACATGTTGCCTCATCAGTTTATGAGTCACTACAGGTACACTTTAGGGGAACCAAGCAATCACGCAACATTTTTTTTTTCTTTGTTATGAAATTATACATAACAGTCTCAACTGAGTGTGCAGTTGGGGGGGGGGGGGACAGGGTTTGCGCACACAACACTGCTGGTCCATGGGGCAAGTCCGAGGAGAAGATGCTGCATCCCAAATGGATAGGGGGACCGGAGGAGCAGTAATGATGCCCCCATCAACTGTCTTTATACACAAAAAAAGTAATAAAAATATATGTCAAAAGTGAACAATGATCTTACTATAAAATATTAGGTCATGAAAGAGTTATTATCAAAAATGTTAAAACAATTGCGAGTCAATTCTAGGGCCTATATTTGTCAAATTGTTATTTTCAGAGGTTTTTTTTGTTGTTGTTGCTATAAATATATAGAAAATAAAGGGATATCTGTAAAAACCAAGGGAAGAAAAAGTTACATACTCACCAAAGAAGAGGGAAGGCTCTGGACCCTTACAGCTCTCTGCATCCCCTTGTTCCTCTTCTACTGCCAGGCCCCAATTCAAATTTGCTACCGGCTGTGTCTTTGGGTCTCCTTGGAAGGCTATGGCAGCACTCGGGTCTCCGATTAATTCCAAAGATGAGCGGTTTCATACTACGCAGTACGGAGCCGTTTGTCTTTGGAAGTAATCAGAGACCTGAGTAGTGAGTACTTCGCCCCTTCCGAGCAGACCCAAAGGCTTCATTGACTGACGCTGTAACTGGGGTCTGGAGATTGAAGAAGGGGATGTAGATAGGACCAGGAAGGCTCTACAGGATCCAGAGCCTTCTCACTTTTTAGGTCTGCACCTTTTCTACAGCTGGTGGTTTCAGGTATCCTTTAACAGTGGGAAAAAGTGGACTGAGCCATATGATCTTTAAGTGTACCTGGGATGAAGGAATTGATACTTACCTGGGGCTTCCTCCAGCCCCCTTCAGGCGAAGCAGGGCTTTTTAGCGCCTGCCGCAGGCCGTGTAGCACCAAAGCTTGGTGCGGCTGTAGCACCAAAGCTTGGTGCGGCTATAGCAAAAAATGCTATAGTCCGCGCCCTGCACATGGGTAATTCGGGGATCCGTTGATTGTTGGACCCCAAATTACTTCTCCCTCTGAGTTGCGACTATTTGGAGGGGGAATAGTATTTAACACCCCCCCCTGCCCCCCCGAATTTGTGCATCAGCAGGGTGAGCCGAATCAACCTGCGCCAAAAAGCCCTGTGCACCATGTGCGCCCCTTCAGGCCACGGGAGAAGGAGGGCTAAGGAAGGAAACAATGGCCTTCTCCTGTGCTTGGATGAAATGATCTGGCAGTCTGAATTTCTCCCTAATACCAGAGGCTAGATTCACAGGCTAGATCCTTGGCACAGGCAGAGTCAAGAACAGTCGGGCAAATATATGCATCCTTAATCTCTCAGATCTAGGTCAGATCTATTTTTACAGTGAAATCCTATCTGGCGTCTCCTCCCAGCTCCTCGCTGTTTCCTGTGTACGATGACGGGATGGGGGAGGAGTTTGGACTGTTCTGAGACTGCCATCCAGCCTAACTGACATACACAGTGGAAAACAATCTTACAAACCCAGCAATCCAGGTAATGAAAATGAATAACGAAAAGATATTTTATGTTCAATGCACAAAACTTTGTGTGTTGCAAATAATGATTTACTCCGCACGATATGCGTGCATAAACACGAGCCAGAACTAGGGATTTCATATTACAGTTTGTTTAAAAAATGACACAGAAAAACAGCAGCCCTCTCTGTGAAAAATATATTATTCTGTCCCAGTGCCGCCAACTGCAAAGCATAAGTGCCGAAATGTGATTTTGTTTTTTGATTCGCTCAGCTCTCCGAGTGCAATAGGAGCCTTTTCTGCTCTGCGTGAGCTTTGCTGATATGGCTGTTTGGTTAGACTACAGTTCTTTTTTAAACTTATTGCTAGCAGTTTTTCAATGCTCTGGGACCATAAAAAGTACTTTATTATATATTTGCATACATGTACAGGGCACTGCCTGAAGCACTTTTTCTAAATGGATTCTCTTTAATGCTGATCCAAAGTCTTTGCTTCAACCAACCTGAGCCCTGTTTATAGACAGCGTGTTTTTTCAAAAGGTTTAAAATTGTCGGTATCGTAACTGCTGTGCAGTAAATAACACCACACCTACCCAAAGACCAACAATAAATCCAAACAAGGGACCAAGAAAACATTTAAGCAGTAAAATCTCACAAAATGCAATAGGTTCATAAAGAAAACTTGTTAGTGGACATAGCATCCTCCTGTTCTGTGCTCAGTGCAAATGTCTCCTCGGGCTTTTCATAAAACAGTTTTGATCTTATTTCGGGGAAATCTAATAAAAAAAAAAGCTATTGATTTATGGAATCTTTCATCTTTTTCAATGTCAAAAAATACTGAAAACACGGCTGATTACGGATTCCTTCTTAAGCATCGTACTCACGAGGCACAAATGTAGCAAGTCGCACAAGAAAAAAAAAAGCAGCGACAGCTCGTCGCCAGGTCCCTCTGTGCAACAGCCGTACACACGGCGCACAGAGGAACAGAGATGCGGCGGAAGCTGTCGCCGAATGTCCCTCCCCCCCGCCAGATCTCCGCTCACTGTGTGTCTGTTGCTGTCGCTAGTCCGCATACACACAGCGGACTAGCGAAAGTTGTGGGGAAGTTGCGGCGACAGCTGTTGCCGGCGATTGACCAAGTCAATCGCCTGGCGACAGCTCTAAGTAGCGACGGTTCGGGGTGCGCGCGTCATACACACGGGTGACCTGTCGCCGTAGCACGAGCGTGCCACGTGCTTGCGGCGACAGTTGTAGCCCGTGTGTGTGGGCCATTAGTTTTGTTTAGAAAGGCAAGTTTGTAGGAATATATATACAATAGTGTCAATGGAATATTAAAAAAGTTCAGTCCCTAAAGTAACTAATTATGTATTTTTTTTAATCTTTTTTTTTTTTTGTTGCCAAAGTTGTATTAGGGTATTTATAGGAGAGTGTGGGAGGTAAGGAGTTAATTTTAAATGATGTGCAGGTCTTTTTATTGAAATAAATGTATGTAGGTGTAATGTTACTATTTGGCCACAAGATGTCCTCACACACTTTCTTCCTGCAGCGTACTTATAGTACAGTACGGGAAATAATGTGTGTAAGGGTAACTTCATTTGTCACAATGACCGCAGGCATCTCATTGATGCTGGCGATCATTGACACGGAGACCTAGATCAATGAATGGGACGTTGTGAATGAACGCAGGAGCCAGCACGGGTGCATGTCTTCAAGGGACGAGTATCTTTGTCCCTGTGAGGTGTAGAGGTGTTTGCAGGGATGTAGATACTTGTCTCAGGGGAGGGGAAATGGTTAATTTTCGCAAAAATAATGTTAAATTCAACCTTCAAGTAAAAATGCCATCTAAAATCGTTTCCTAATAAGTTTTTGATTCTTCGCATTTTTAGTGTTTTTTTCCCTACAAATAAATGATTATTTGCAATAGTTCAATAGTGTTAGCGCTCAGACGGTATCCTGGGGAGATATTCCACACGCTTCCTGCATTTAGGCCAATCCAACCGATCCCGATTGTCTCTGTGCGAGCAGCCCTCAGGAGAGGTACATAAAAATGGGAAAATGGAACAAAGAATACTGTAATACTACCAGGTACGTTTTGTGACCTCCACTTCCCGTGCAACACACCTCAACCTAGTGCAGCACACTTTATAGGTAAATATTGCGCTCACCAGATGGGGTGGCTGCTCAATTACAAACAGCTATATACGCCTCCTTTATATGGCCACACGATCAACCTCGTTCTTCCTTGGCTACAGTAGCTTCTGATCCTGATCTTGTCTTTACCTCATATGCATGGGGAGAAATGACACAACATAGGCCTCAATTCACTAAGATCATGCTAGAAATAATAAGGCAAGAGAAAACGTATCACCGCACAGTAAGAGAGTTATCTTATCTCTTCACTCCTTAAGTTACCTCCTCTGTAGTTAAGTTACCTCCTCTGTAGTTAATTTACCTCATCTGTAGTTATTTTCACACGCAGTTAATAAACAGCCTGTCTTTAACTCTGGAGTTATTTTAAGGATTGGAGAGTTAACTTAAAGACAGAAGAGTTAACTTTAGGTTTGCCTGAGGTAAAATGTTTCCTGAATACTACGTGGCTTATCACCATGGTGATAACTCTAGAAACGTTATTAAAGACAGGAGATAAGCTTAGTGAATTGAGGCCATAGTGCAGTATCTTTATAGCTTTGTGCACCTTCAACATATCCCTGTGCTGGCACAACACTCATGCACCTCACCCTACACCTAGTGTAGCACACTTCTACGAACAAATGTTGCGCTCACCAGATGGGGTGGCTGCTTAGTTATAAACAACAATATACGCCTGCTTTATATAGCCAAAATGATTATTTGCGTTTCATGAAATTTCACCATCATTTTTGCAAAAATGTTCTCAAAATCGAAAATGCCAAAATGGAAATTAGTTGAAAAATGTGCGAGCAGCACTGGTAAAGATGTACTGAAACCTAAAGAGAGTAAGAGTTAAAAGAAAAACAGCAGAATATCAAAACTTGTTTATCAGAAGCCAGTGGCCAAACGATCCATGCCCTATCTATACATACTCCCTAGGAAGTGATGAGAGCAGCAGGGAGGCAGTCCAAGCTGTCTTGTGTCTGTGCAAACCTCCTAGTAATAACAGACAGCACAGGTGGGTTGAAGTCTTTTCAAGGGCAGTATGAATAATGCATTATAAGAGTAATCAGGATTAATAGGGTATTAGTGTGTTACCTTGCTGTTCTGTATAAATAAAGCATGTACAAAATGCCTACCTCAGCCCTGATCAATGGATTTGCAATAAAGGGGTTATTTGATGCTACTTCAAAACTCGTATCTGGTTCCTTTTCCCATTGAATCAGCAGGAATTTTACCATCTGAAGTCTGAATCTAAAATATTATTATTGCTTATTAAAATGTTTCATCCAGGCGACAAAAAAACAGTCACAATGAAAAACGAGTGCTGTAAGAGCAGTTAATTTGTAAGGTAGTTCTGCAAGTTCCTAGTGCTGCAAGCTACCCAGCAATACCGGCAGGATTTGTACACATCACACAATGCGTGCATATTGATTCATTATACTGTATTAGGGGATATGAATGGGGAACGAGGAGTCTATGGGAAGGTTTGCGCTTATCTGGGCCGGTAGAATATCTCTTTGGTTATTTGTCAAAATGAATGAATAGCAAGTCTGAAATCATGCAGAGATACTGAAGCTGTTCTGGGCTCCGAGCCCTAAGGGTGGCCTCCGCACTAAAATAATGGCAGGGATAAAACTTTAATTTGTTTCTGTTCTACAAAAACAAAGTAATGTAAGTCAAATGTGCTACTCATTTCAGAAAAGTTTAAACGTTATAAATGTTGCGTTTGGATGTATAATGCAAGGACATAGGAACAGAGGTCACAGCAGGGGTGTAACTAGAGTCATGGGCCCAGAGGTGTAACTACAGGGGAACAGCCTTTGAAACGGCTGAGGGTCTCAGCAGGGTCAGATCCTCCGTTGAGGCAAAGGGGGCAATTGCCCCTGGGTCCCAGAGCCTGTGCGCCCCCCAAGGTGCCCTCCCCTCCAGCTATGGTGACCCATGAGAGCAGGGATGCTGTGTGTATAGGAAAAGGAGGAGATGAATAATGGGAACCCCACAAACAATGCTTTTTAGGGATCATATGGTGGACACCTAATGACATTGTGTGACGAGAATGATTGGGTTGGGCCATGGAAGACGGCTCACGGGCCCTGGGGTTGATTTATTTCCAAGGGTGGTGTCAGGGGACCCCCCCCCCCAGTTACTTTTTCCTCAGGACCACATTGTAACTAGAACCAGCCCTGAGGGCCAGAGCTATGAGGGGGGCCAATCTACTAACCTCAACCTTCCCTTCCTCCAATAAAAGGGTCCATCATTCCAATCAGGTGTTTTTGTGGTTACACTTGTTAGGGTGTGAAGATTATGATGTCCACACTTATTTTATGACCCTTGCAAGATGGGCGAAATGGGCCTCCAGGCTGTGAGGAGCACCAAGGGTTAGGCAATGGAAAGGATGTGAGCATTGTGTGGCTCCAAAAAAGTTTTGCTGGTGGCCCCGTGATTTGTAGTTATGCCCCTACATGGGTCCCAGTGCAAATTATAGAATGGGTCCAAGCACTGTACGTATAAAAATCACAAAATACAGGCCACTAAGGCCAGTCACTGTGCGAGAGAGGTGTAAGCAGAGGAAAAGGAATGATTTGTTAAAGACCACCTCCAGTATAAAAGACAGAGCTTGTCATGTCAGACTATGTCTCTATGGTTCAGGATTGGGGATCTCAGGGTTAAATACTTACCTGATCAGCTGTAATTAATTCAGTCAAGTAAGTGAACCAGACACTGAGGGGGACATTTCTCAAGAGCGTCTGAGACAAAATATTAGTAGGTTTTTAGAAATCCATGCAGAATTGTCTCAGACATCCTAAGAAATTATTAGATATTGCAGATTCCTTCTAAAACTGTTGTAAAATAGGAGGAGCTATGAAGGTCTCTTAGGCAGTGCAGTGTGTGAGGGGAATTGCTGTTGCTGAGGTAACCAACACACCTGCTGTATTGATAGCAGCAGGCTCTGAGGAGGAATTCAGCAGGGGGGAGGAGCACATCACAAATCATGTTTAGCCTGTGCTCTGCAATCATGTCTAGCCTGCAGTTCTACATCTGTAGAACTGCTGTCAAGCACTTCTTAATCTGTGCCAATTTAGGGATGGATTTGCACTTTTCTTAACTGTAGTGCAGCTCTAGAAATTCATGCTAAGTTGCCACTATTACCTAGGATTTAAGCAGGTTCTTATTATCATGCAGAATTGTTCTCCCTGCTGGTTAGAACAGATTAAGAAGAAAAAACTGTCGGTAATGCATTGATAAATCTCCCCCTCAGACCCCTGTATGTACCTCACTGGTGCTGGATCTTGGTCGATCACACTTGTATTCAAAGTAAAAGGGGGAGATCCGCAGGCTCATGGGAGGATAAAACCAGCTTCTTTTGTTGGAAAATAGGCAAAGACAGGACAAAAAACATCAATAGATACAACTGACGCGTTTTGGGTTTACAATCTGCCCTTAGTCCCAAATAAAACAGTTTTACCCTCCCAAGAGCCTGCGGATCTCCTCCTTTGGCCTGAAATTAAAATAGCTGGCAGGAATACAAACAATTTGAGATATGCCGATGATACCACTCTGATGGATGAAAATGAGGAAGAATATCATAAAAACACATGAAATAGTCTCAGTTTAATTCAAACTCTAGACCTCTGAATTATGGATTAGTCTGGTTTTCTACTCTAGCCTTTCCTGTGATTATTAGAGTTTTTTCTTTCTAAAGTAATGTAAAGAAAACAGGGCCAACCCAGTTTATAATGAAAGTAACACTGTAGTGAGGGGAATGTGAAGACTGCCATATTTAATTCCTTTTAAACTATGCCAAACTGGGTGGCAGTCCTACTGATCCTGTATCTCTAATTCCAGAGCCGTGGGGGGCCCCCAACTACTAACCTTCCCGGATACAGGGCATTATCCTCCAGAGCACGTGTTTTCATGGTTGCAATTGTTACGAGTGTGAAGATCATAATCGCCACACTTGTTTTATGACCCTTGTGAGATGGACTCCAAGGCTGTGAAGGGCACCAAGTGAAAGCAAGGGAAGCGGTGTGAACATTGTGGTGGCCCCATTAAAGTTTCACTGGGGGCGGGGGGATAAATTGTATATTGTAGTTACACCAGGGGTCGAGTGCTGCGTGAACGTGGGGGGACGACGTCCACTCACTTTTTTTGGAGAGTGGACGCCATCCACCCTAGCACCCTGGAGGGGAGCAGCGCAGTGGAGAGGAGCATTGGGCAGAGCAGCGGGGAAGGGCGGACGTCTCCCCCCTTCCCTCACCTTGGGGCTCCTCTTCCTGGCTCTCCCCTGCAAAACTATTGCGGCGATGGCTGGCGGCGATGGCTGGCAGCGGTATCAGTGGGCGGGACTTACCTACTCCAGTGTTCCGGCGAGTTGAAGCTGTGCGTGCCACTGCTCTGGTCTTCACTAGACCAGACTAGCACGAACAGCGTCAACTCGCCGGAACACTGGAGGAGGTAAGTCCTGCCCACTGATGCCGCTGCAGCCATCGCCGTCAGCCACCGCCGCAATCGTTATGGAGGGGAGAGCCAGGAAGAGGAGCCCATAGGTGAGGGAAGGGGGGGGGGGAGATGTCCGCCCTTCCCCGCTGCTCTGCCCAATGCTCCTCTCCACTGCGCTGCTCCCCTCCAGCTGGGGGGACACCTGGCTATATATACTGGGGACACCTATACACCTGGCTACATATACTGGGGACACCTATACACCTGGCTACATATACTGGGGGCACCTATACACCTGGCTACATATACTGGGCACATATACACCTGGCTATACTGGGGACAACTATACACCTGGCTACATATACTGGGGACACCTATACACCTGGCTACATATACTGGGCACCTATACACCTGGCTATACTGGGGACAACTATACACCTGGCTACATATACTGGCAACATCTATACACCTGGCTACTACTGGGGACATCTATACACCTGACTACATATACTAGGCACATATACATCTGGCTACATATACTGGGCACATATACACCTGGCTACATATACTGGGGACACCTATACACCTGGCTACATATACTGGGGACACCTATACACCTGGCTACATATACTGGGCACCTATACACCTGGCTACATATACTGGGGACACCTATACACCTGGCTACATATACTGGGGACACCTATACACCTGGCTACATATACTGGGGACACCTATACACCTGGCTACATATACTGGGGACACCTATACACCTGGCTACATATACTGGGGACACCTATACACCTGGCTACATATACTGGGGGCACCTATACACCTGGCTACATATACACCTGGCTATACTGGGGACAACTATACACCTGGCTACATATACTGGGGACACCTATACACCTGGCTACATATACTGGGCACCTATACACCTGGCTACATATACTGGGAACATCTATACACCTGGCTACTACTGGGGACATCTATACACCTGACTACATATACTAGGCACATATACACCTGGCTACATATACTGGGCACATATACACCTGGCTACATATACTGGGGACACCTATACACCTGGCTACATATACTGGGGACACCTATACACCTGGCTACATATACTGGGGACACCTATACACCTGGCTACATATACTGGGGACACCTATACACCTGGCTACATATACTGGGGGCACCTATACACCTGGCTACATATACTGGGCACATATACACCTGGCTATACTGGGGACAACTATACACCTGGCTACATATACTGGGGACACCTATACACCTGGCTACATATACTGGGCACCTATACACCTGGCTATACTGGGGACAACTATACACCTGGCTACATATACTGGGAACATCTATACACCTGGCTACTACTGGGGACATCTATACACCTGACTACATATACTAGGCACATATACACCTGGCTACATATACTGGGCACATATACACCTGGCTACATATACTGGGGACTTCTATACACCTGGCTACATATACTGGGGACACCTATACACCTGGTTACATATACTGGGCACCTATACACCTGGCTACATATACTGGGGACACCTATACACCTGGCTACATATACTGGGGACACCTATACACCTGGCTACATATACTGGGGACACCTATACACCTGGCTACATATACTGGGGACACCTATACACCTGGCTACATATACTGGGGACACCTATACACCTGGCTATACTGGGGACACCTATACACCTGGCTACATATACTGGGGACACCTATACACCTGGCTACATATACTGGGGGCACCTATACACCTGGCTACATATACACCTGGCTATACTGGGGACAACTATTCACCTGGCTACATATACTGGGGACACCTATACACCTGGCTACATATACTGGGCACCTATACACCTGGCTACATATACTGGGAACATCTATACACCTGGCTACTACTGGGGACATCTATACACCTGACTACATATACTAGGCACATATACACCTGGCTACATATACTGGGCACATATACACCTGGCTACATATACTGGGGACACCTATACACCTGGCTACATATACTGGGGACACCTATACACCTGGCTACATATACTGGGCACCTATACACCTGGCTACATATACTGGGGACACCTATACACCTGGCTACATATACTGGGGACACCTATACACTTGGCTACATATACTGGGGACACCTATACACCTGGCTACATATACCGGGGACACCTATACGCCTGGCTATACTGGGGACACCTATACACCTGGCTATACTGGGGGCACCTATACACCTGGCTACATATACTGGGGACACCTATACACCTTTCTACATTTACTGCGGACACCTATACACCTGGCTACATATACACCTGGCTATACTGGGGACAACTATACACCTGGCTACATATACTGGGGACACCTATACACCTGGCTACATATACTGGGCACCTATACACCTGGCTACATATACTGGGAACATCTATACACCTGGCTACTACTGGGGACATCTATACACCTGACTACATATACTAGGCACATATACACCTGGCTACATATACTGGGCACATATACACCTGGCTACATATACTGGGGACACCTATACACCTGGCTACATATACTGGGGACACCTATACACCTGGCTACATATACTGGGCACCTATACACCTGGCTACATATACTGGGGACACCTATACACCTGGCTACATATACTGGGGACACCTATACACCTGGCTACATATACTGGGGACACCTATACACCTGGCTACATATACTGGGGACACCTATACGCCTGGCTATACTGGGGACACCTATACACCTGGCTATACTGGGGGCACCTATACACCTGGCTACATATACTGGGGACACCTATACACCTTTCTACATTTACTGCGGACACCTATACACCTGGCTATACTGGGGACACCTGAACACCTGGTTACATATACTGGGGACACCTGGCTATACTGGGGACACCTATAGACCTTGCTACCTATTCTGGGGACATATATACACTTGGCCACCTATTCTGGTAATATCTATACACCTGACCACCTATTCTAAGGACATCTATACACCTGGCTACCTATTCTGGTAACATCTCTACATCTGGCCACCTATTCTGGGGACAACTATACACATGGCTACTTATACTGGGGACACCTATAGACCTGGCTAGCTATACTGGGGGTACCTATTTTGGGGAAACTGCTGTCAGATCTGTATTTTTTGGGGAACCGCTGATGCCAGATTATGTGTATTTTGGGGAACCGCTGCCAGATTGTGTATGTTGGGGGACCACTGCTGCCAGATTACATGTATTTTGGGTGTTACGTGTATTTTGGGTGATCCACTGCCAGGTTTTATGTATTTGGGGGAACTGCTTCCAGATTATGTGTATGTTGGGGGAACTGCTGCTGCCAGATTGTCTATTTTGGGGGAACCACTGTCATATCTGTATTTTGGAGGAACCTCTGCCAGATGATGTGTATTTTTGGTGAAATGCTGTCAGATTACATCTACTTTTTGAGGATACACTACGACAGAGCTCAAACATCCCCTGGCAGACCTTTTATACCACTGCTAAGGCCATGTATATTTGGCCCCACCCATGACCACGCCCATGCTATGCTAAACCACGCCCATTTTGGCGCGCCTCGGTGCAGAGGTTTTTAGGGTGAGTCCACTCACTTTTTTTTCCAGGACTAGACCCCTGAGTTACACCACTGACTTTCAGCCACTGTCTCAGACCAAGTATGGAGATCAAGTGCTCTGTATAAAGTATGTCCTTATTATCCACACACTTGTTTCAAGCGTGTGATTAAATCACAAATGCAGCAGGGATGGTCGTAGTCAGCCAACTTCGCTACGCTGGAACTACGCGTATTATTATGCAAATACACTTTGCAAACTACGGCTACGAAATCAGAAACTTTGCTACGTTTGCATTCTGTAGAGTACGCGTTAAAATACGCAAGCTTCGCGTAGTGCGAAGCGTAGTTGATGCGACCGCTTATGCCCTTATGCGGAAAAATTTCCGCAATAATCTGCTACCTATGTGCATATATAAACTAATATAAGCATACATTCCTTCTTCCAATGCGGAATTGTATGCGTATAAAAGGGCAATAATATTTCTGCGCATGCGCAATGATCCATATAGATGCAGTTACCGCACGCGTAGTTGACATCGCAATACATACGTCAACTACACGAAGCGGGCGAAGCTTCGCATAGCGGGTCTACGCGGAAATGCGTATGTGTAGTTCTTAAACTTCGCCTACGAACTACGATGTGTAGATTCGCGCTGGCGTAGTTTACGAGCAACCCTGGAATGCAGCCAAAAGGATCAACACAACCACTAGGCAATTGGCATTCTTTTTAAAACGCCTTCAAAACTTACCTTTTCACTCTGGCCTACCACCCCTCACAAGTGCTCTAAACCTGCAGCTGAACTCTGGTCCCCTACCTTTCGTGTCCCTACCTCTCCCTCTAGATTCTAAGCCTTTGGGCAGGGTCCTCCTCCTTTTGTGTCCTACCTGATCATGCACCTCCATTACTGTGCACCGATGCTATGCATTTTAGTGAACCTAACTTGCCTAATCTCCATGCTCCCCTCCAGTGACTGACTAAGCATTACCGTGTACTCATACTGTGCTGCATGATCTGGTTGTTCTTGTATTCCTGTATTGTCATGTTGCTGTATGTCACCCCCAAATATTGTCTGTAACCTAAACTAATGTCCAGCACTGCATAATATGCTGGCGCTTTATAAATACAATAAATAAAAAAATAAAAAAATAATTAACATGATAGCCTCCATATCCCTCTCACTGCAGAGTCCCTTTAACAACAATAGAACAACTCTTCCTGTAGCTAAGCTCAGCTGGCCATAGATTAGATATTCTTTGGGTCACAGTACTTAAATGGAACCTCCAATCATAATGTGAAAGATTAGAGTGGGAAACCAAATGTATTCATGAATTCGGAATTCTTGGCTTAAACAGAATATATGTCATGTCTCATTATGACATTAACTGAAACAAATCCATGAACTCTGTCCAGGATAGATATACTCTTGGAATCCTTCATTAAAGAGAGATACAGAACAGACCAGCGCTGGCAGCCTGGAGTTGTGAGCTGTCTTAACCTATCTTCAGATTAAGTGTTAATTCTTCCAAAAGCTGATCTATAACTTTATATCTTAACTCATACAGGTCAGCTTCTGGGACATAAAGAGACAGGGGCGGTGCCAGGGGGGGGTGCTTTGGGGTGCTTCCTAAAATTGTCAAAGCACCGCACAGCATGAACTGACTCATCAAATCTGACTTGTCAAATCTGCCACGTGATTGAACGTGTTTTCCTGGTCAAATCTGCCACATGATTGCACGTATTTTCTGGTCAAATCTGCCACATCTGTACTTTGTACTGGTTGAACTCGATGGACGTATGTCTTTTTTCAACCAAAATAACTATGTAACTATGTAACATGATTGAATGTGTTTTCTGGTCAAATCTGCCACATGATTGAACGTGTTTTCTGGGCAAATCTGCCGACATGATTGAACGTGTTTTCCGGTCAAATCTGCCACATGATTGAACGTGTTTTCTGGGCAAATCTGCCGACATGATTGAACGTATTTTCTGGACAAATCTGCTCACATTACGTGTATTTTGTTGAGAAAACCTGCACAATTATGTGAATTTTCTGAGGAAAGGGTCACCAAAACTTGGGCCAACTGTCTTTGCATTGCACTTTTAAATTACAGTTAACTCCGCCCTCATCCAGTCATGACCACGCCCAATTCTTGCCGCGGCGCACGAAGTGCGCAGAAGGTTATAGCCACACCAAATTTTCATCAGCTGCCCCAAAAGTTGGTCCAGCACCTGCATAGCACCCCCCCCCCCAAAAAAAATCCTGGAGCTGTAAAGAGATGATTTACATATTCAGTAGCCAGGGCCAGATTTACCATAAGGCACTGTAGGCAGGGCTGGATTTCCCATAAGGCACTGTAGGCACGTGCCTACAGGCGCCTTTAAGTGGAAGGGGCGGGTCCCAGAATGCCCTCCTTTTGAGATACGAGGTGCAGCTGTTGTGCTCTCTTCCCACCAATAAAGATTTCCCCCTACCACGCTCCTCTCCACCTCAGATGCAAGTGTCCCCTTGCTATGCACCTTTCTCCTGTGTCCCTCTGATGTAGGAAGCAGGCAGCAGCGCTCTGTCCCTCCAGCGGCTCTGCATTACAGTGACAGCAATCTTGTGTAGTGTTTCTTTAAAGTGGTATTGTCACCATTAAAATCAAATTTCAACAGCAACTGGTCTGAGTGTATTAAGTGATGAAGATGCTAATCCTGCATTCAAAACTTGCAAATATGTTTCTGCTGTTATGGTTTGTAGTTATCACATACTTTAGGAGCACTGGCCCTAGTGCCAAACAGTGCCAAAGAGTTGAATGCTGGGAGTTCTTTTTATCTATAATATATTCCTCCTCTTCCATTTATTTCCCTATCTAGCTGCTTATTAGAAACACCCTCTGATCACTTTGTTTACAAGCAAGGCTGAGGTGACTCAGTGATTGGATGTGTAAATAAAAAAATAGACAGTGCAGTTGTTAGTATACACCTCAGTGGAAGTGTCTGAAGAGTCTGGGAGGAGGGCAGCTAATGAATACGCAATGAGCAAGAGAAGGGTGGGGGGAAAACAAGAGTCAGGGAGGATATGATGTCAGCATTAGCTTGGCAAGATGGCTACTGCCTAGAATAGGATTTTCTGCTTCTCCTTTATAAAATTCACAGGAATCATTACATGGATAGCACAATATATCTGTTATGTAAGTAGAAGTAATATTTATCTACATATATATGTGTTTTTTATTTCTAGGTTAGCATGGGTGTCTCTTGTTCTTTAAAGCGGAATATAACCCTGCATTTCAACTTTGCTCTAAAACATTATTTACAGCATATTATATGCAACCGGCATTTTTTTTATTAGACCAGCATTGGAAGGGTTACACACAGAGCTTTAAAGTTCCGTGGAGAGAACTGCTCCCGCAGCCGAAGTTTAGATAGATACATTTAAGTAAACCGAATGTAACAAACAGAATGCACAGACGGGACCTTTATGCGGGGAGGAAGCCCGTCAGCTGACCTGCTGGTCGGCTGACGTCAGAGGAGACCCACGGCGCCCAGGATTGCCTGATAAGAGGGGGGCGTGCCAGTGAGGTCTCCTCTGCTTCATAAGCCTCCGGGCTGCATTGCTACTTTGTCTGTTGTCGTGAATACTGGCGTGTTAGCGCTCAGACCTTAGGCTAGTTCCCTGGTGTTGATGCTAAGGATTTCACACCAAGCTTAGGATATTGCTACCTTGTATTGTTATCTGTTTAGACTAGTTCCCTGGTGTTGATGCTACGGATTTCACACCTAGGCTAGAATATTGTTTACTGTTTGATCTCCTGTGTATGACTCTTAAGCTATTACTCTGACTCTGATCCTGCCCTCTGATCCTGTACTTTCGTCTATCTGCCTACCTGTTGCTGAACCTCCGCCTGATTACCGATTACTCTCTTGTCTCACGATTCTGTACTGATACTTACCTCTCTGTTACCGAACCTTGCCTGCCTGACCATTCTACTCACCAGTGGGCCCTCGCCACTGGGGAGGTGTTACTTCGCCAGCTCCGCTGGTGAAAGCAGTTCTGCTAGGCTATAGTTTAGCCTTAATTATCTGCTCGTTAAGTATCTGTTATTTTAGTATTACTGTATCTCTTAGGCTGCTGTATAGTTTGACTCACCCACCCCTCGGGTGTTCAGTTGCCTGCAGTACATTCTGAATCACCCGCCCCTCGGGAGATTCAGCCTCTTCAGAATTGTTTCTCCAGCTTGCTGGAGCTTGTACGCTAGTGCACGCTTCGTGTACTGATAGTACCTCACCAGCCCCTCTGGTGAGGGTTCTTCAAACTATTAAAGTTACGGTTGCACCCAAACACTTACACTTTTATTAGGTGTCCAGAGGTTAGCCATACTTGTATTATTGGTGATTCTGCAGATCACTAATGATCAGGTGTACATTTGTATTATTGGTGATACTGCAGATCATCAATAATCAGATACTCTCCGTGTGCTGACACCAACCGTTACACCTTTCACTACAGAAGGTCGCAGCCGATGTATGCAGAGCCACTGCCAGCAGGACAGAGGGTGAGTGCCCCTTCCAGCATCCTACATCAGAGGGAGAATGTAAAATGGAGCACAGCACGGGACACCTGTGTCTGTGTCTGAGTACACCCTGCAGAGTTTGGATTCAGACCTTCACACCCCTGTCTGGTGACAAGGTGATCTGTTTTAAAACTGCCATGAAGGGAGAATGCAGAAGCTTTGAGGTAAATTCTGAGTCTCCCTATAGTTTGCTTGAATAGCAAGTGCTTGTAAAGTTTATTGTGCAGAGCACACAGCACGGGGATATTTGCATTAGAGGGAGGAACAGAGCACATAGCTCAGATAACGGAGAGCACTAGATAATGCCATCCTTTGAAAGTTTGAAGTGAGAATCCTGTTAGAGGAAATATCGGAGAAGAGGTGATTGTGTCTTAAAATTGTGAGCATGTGTGTCTGCCCCTGTTCAAGTGTGAGTGTTGAAGTGTGTCTGTGTTTAGTTGTGCCTGTGTTCAAGTGTGTTTGTGTGTATGTATGTGTGCCTGTGTTCAAGTGTGTATGTGTGTGTGTGTGCCTGTGTTCAAGTGTGTATATGTGCCTCTGTTCAAATGTGTGTCTGTGTTCTAGTGTGTGTGGCTGTGTTCAAGTGTGTGTATGTGTATGTGCTTGTGTTCAAGTGTGTGTGTGTATGTGTGTGTGCCTGAGTTCAAGTGTGTGTGTGTGTGTGTGTGTGTGTGTGTGTGTGTGTGTGTGTGTGTGTGTGTGTGTGTGTGTCTGTGTTCAAGTGTGTGTGTGTGTGTGTGTGTCTGTGTTCAAGTGTGCATGTGTGTTTGTGTTCAAGTGTGCATGTGTGTTTGTGTGTGTCTGTGTTCAAGTGTGTACAGTATGTGTGTGAGGGCCTGTGTGCATGTGTGTTTGTGTGTGTGCCTCTGTGTTCAAGTGTGTGTGCCTGTGTTCAAGTGTGTTTGTGTGTGTGTGACTGTGTTCAAGTGTACATATCTGTTTGTGTGTGTGCCTGTGTTGAAGTGTGTATGTGTATGTGTGTATGTGTTGAAGTGTGTATGTGTGTGTGCCTGTGTTGAAGTGCGTATGTGTGTGTGCCTGTATTGAAGTGTGTGTGTCTGTGCCTGTGTTGAAGTGTGAATGTGTGTGTGCCTGTGTTCAATTGTGTATGTGTGTGCCTGAGTTCAAGTATGTTTGTGTGTGTGTGCCTGTGTGCATGTTTGGTTGTGTGTGTGTGTCTGTGTTCAAGTGCGTGTGCATGTCTGTGTTCAAGTGTGTGTGTGTGTGTGCCTGTGTTCAAGTGTGCATGTGTGTTTGTGTGTGTGTCTCTGTGCTCAAGTGTGCATGTCTGTTTGTGTGTGTGCTTGTGTTTAAGTGTGTATGTGTGTGTGTCTGTGTTGAAGTGTGTATGTTTGTGTGTGCGTGTGTGTATGTGCCTGTGTTGAAGTGTGTGTTTTTGTGTGTGAGCCTGTGTTCAACGATTTTGAAGTGGGCTTCAAAGATGTGTAGCTTTGTCAGTATTCGAAGGCCATATTTCCACTGGTGCCGCGTCTGTTTCTGAATTGGACGCGGCACCCATGCTGCCGCAGCCGAATCGTTATAGCCATGTCATGCATGGTAATAGGGATTCAGGTGCATGCTATGTAAAACTGCTGCATACTGTCCAGAATCACACCGTCATGCGATTTGTATGGAAAGCTACTGTCTGAATAGGCAGTGTTTCCCTGTCCAGCTCCCATGTGGAGAAACACTGCGTAAGCAGGGATGGGAGCGCAGCATGAGGACACAACTTTTTAATGGTAGAGGGAGGGCACCCCAGGGTTCACTACACTGTCCAGGTTATTGGGGGCTCCCTGCCTGATGCTGCTAGCTTCCCTCAGATGTTACAGTCTAATCCCTGTGTCCTATCACTGCCCTCAAGAGCTTACACCTTAGTCCTTGTCTCACGTCACTAAGGATGACTGGGCAGTGATTAGAGTATAAGATTCTAAGGACAGATAGGGACATGAGGCAGGGAATAAAGTTTAGAGCATTTTTATTTGGGGGTGTGGCCTGTGTTAAGGGGAGGAGTTAGGGGCATCAGAATGCATGTGCCTACAGGCGCCTAATGATGGAAAGGTGGCTCACTCACCTCCCCTAGTGCCTCCTTCATTATGCAGAGTCCTAAGCAGAGCAGAAATTAGAGGTTACCCACCCTGCTTTCAGCATTGCACTAACAAGCTCTCCCTTCAGTTGGGGGCACCACTAGCTACTTAGCATTAGGTATCCTCAGTATTATGGGACACCTGGAGCTACCTATGATGGGCAAGGGAAGTAAGGAAGAAGTGACAGCTGGGACAGCCAGCACAACTGTAGTGTGGTTCGGTGGTGTCATGATATAGCAGCTGTTTGTGATATTGGGATAATACAGAAGCATATTTTTCTGTCTGCTGTGTACTATTTCAGAGGTGTATGTGTTCAGAAGCCAGCTGGCTTTGGGGTTTAATTGGGCACCAGGCTGAAGGAAGCTGCTAATTGGATTGTCTGCATGGCCATGTAAAGTACATTAGCATTCAGTGTCCTCTGGACACTGCGGCCTCCAGCAAGGAAAAAGGTAATTAGGTAACGACCCTCTATTCTGTCCTGAATCTGCTGAAAAGGTATTGCATTGCTTTGAACTTTGTGTATATGTAAACAGTCAATATACAATCGGGCTGACTGAAGTCTGCACAGTTCAAAAGTGGGACAGGAACCTTTGAAGTTTGCATATCACAGCCATCATGGATATGACAAACGTTCTGTGCGAACAATCTGGGAAATTAAATTAGATCTGGACTTGTACTCCCGGGCTACAAATCGAAGTATATAAGTCGGCCTAGGACAGTCACACATCATCTTCTCTTGAAGGTAGCGCATAGCTAGAGATAATCCTGATCGAATCAGAAATTCGTGCCCTCCCACGACCAAGTTAGACCTCGTACTGGTAACGTTTGATTCCCATTTTTATTTTTGCAAACTGTCTTGTGTGTCTTTGTAATTTTTACTTTGTTTTTGTAAATCTTTTTGTATATATTCTTGTCTGCACTGTTCCACTTTTGGAATATTAAATATTTATTTAATAAGCCTGGCTTCTGATGTACTAACAGCTCATAGCCTAGAAAGAGACTGCAGTGTAATTGGCGTTAGAAGTTCAGTGCCTGATTGTGCCTTGCTACTGTGCGATTGTATTGTGTGTGTGTGTGTGTGTGTGTGGTGTTCCCGTATTTGGCCTAAAGCGCAAAGCTGACCCAAATACAAAAATGCCGGACTGCGTGCAGGCCACTCGACAGCAGAGTGGGAATTGTTAAAGTGTCTAGCAGCAGCTAGTGGTGGCAGTGAGAAGTGTGTTGAGGGGTGACAGCCTTGTGTTAGCTTGAATAAGGCTGCTTCCCCTCGCAATCTGGTCCAACCTCCAGTCGGGAACCGTTTCTGCAGGTGTGCCGCGGGGCCGGTTCCTGACAGGCGGGTGTTTGTACGCTCATGGAGGGCGAAGTCTAGGGTGCCAGGACATCTGTGCCTATAGGCTCCTGTGATATAAATCTGGGCCTGTCAGTGGCGGTGCATTATGGGTAACCACAGTTACACACTTAAATCTGAATTATAGCACATACCATCTGTTTTAAGAAGACAGACCCATGTAAGCATTGTTTATTTAGTGGGAGGGCTTTTTGGTCTCTTTTGGTCCCCTATACATTCCTAGTGGAGTGATTTTGGGTCACCCCGAGCCGCTTGGGTATTCTTGTTGTACACCTGCAGTTCTGGATGTAAGCCTGGCTTCAGGGGTATAAAGAGATAATTTGCATATTCAGTAGTGGTGCATTGTGGGTAACCACAGTTACACACTTAAATCTGAATGTATTGAATTTAAAAGTTTGAAACAAAATAAGAAAATGATTGTATGGTGTATAACAACGTTTAGAATGTGCACTGCATGGAAATATTCCTAGAATCTGAGATATCCTATTCCATGAGAACTGCAAGGTCAAAGCCTCTAACCCATGCTTGTGATTTTTTCTAAAGACATATACCTGATTTGCTTTACAAATTTAAACCTCGATGGATTTGAGGACATTTGAAAGGGAACACGTTGTCCCTAGGCTTAGTAAAGGCTGCTGTCTTAAAAGGTATGTCAGCTTTTTTTATCGTTGTAATGTTGTTGTTAGGCTGTTCTAATATATTATTAAAAGTATGTGTCAGACTGGCATTGATCTGGCTATCCGTGGATTCAGGTATTCCGCTCAGCTTTAAAATATTGTGTTTTCAAGATCACTCAGGTGCATCTTAAAGGGAACCTGAAGCGAGGAAAATTATTGAAAACAAACACATGACGTAGCTGCAAATCAATACTACATACTAACCTCACCATCAGTTCCTCTCAGAGACTCACCATTTTCTTCTTACAGTGATCCCTTCCAGTTCTGACAATATTTTGTCAGAACTGAAATATACCAGTTGCTCACAAACACTGGTCCACATGACAGCCCAGGGGCCCCAGGTCTCTCTCAGTCACTGGGGCCCCCAAACCACCATGTGACACCTAGAGGGAAGTGCGGGCAAGCCCTGGACCTCTCACCTCCAGGGAACTCACCCCACCACCTCTAAACTGAATGCCAACTGCAACAAACACAATTGCTAACTTCCAGCCAGAGCAATATCCTGCCTCTATCTGGCCAGCAGACGCCAGTCGGCCAATCAGGTGCACTGTCATACACCCTTTGCCTGCTGTACCATACCTAGCAGGAATTACATAGATTAGCATTCAGGTGGGAGGCTTCGGTTGGACGCAATCGTGAATTGCGTCGTTTACAGGGACGCCCCATATACCAGTTGCTGTCAGTTATATATCAGCAGCTGTCAGTTACAACTGAATGTGCAAGGTAATATCCATGTTTCCCTATGGCTCAAGTGGGTGATATTACAGTTTAACACAGTGCTGACCAGGAAGCTGTAAGGGAGTAATGGCCATTTTTAAAATGGAGGATAGAGAAATCCATTGATCACAGTGTACAAATGGGACATAGGAGAGGAGAAAGAGATTGGGGAGTAGACTACACAGTAGGTAAGTATGACCTGTTTATGGTTATTCTGACTTTTTATTTTCAGTTCAGATTCTCTTTAAGCATTTTTTCCCCTTGAAATCTGTTTTTAGAAAAGTGAGTCAGTGACAATTTGCTTTATGTCTCGTTCTGTTAAGCTTGGAGGTGTAATCTCCACAGTCAGCATACAACACATAAGCTGACGTGAAGGAGGTACACACACCAGCACAAGGGATCAGAATATCCCCAGTTTAGTGGAGGAGAGGACTGACTCCACTAGGAGATTGTGGCGCACAGAGCCGGTGCAGATCCGAACAGCCACAAACAACACTTACGTACTAACGTCTCAGCGCAAAGTAGCGCTGAGCGCATAAACCAGGACTGAGGAGATCAGGACAGGTAGACAGAATGAACGCTTGCTAGCTAGCGATTACTTAGCGACAGCAAGCGTCCAAAACTAGACAGACTGGAATGAGGCAGCCAATGCGTTGCGGCGATGGCGTGCCTCACAAAGACAGGACAGGAGAGACAGGAAATAGCAGGATCAAGATAGATGAACGTAACACAGATAAATACACAATAAGTATGTTTTCCTAGCGTATTACAATTACAGCTATCAATGAAACTATTCGTAACGTCTGACTAACATATGTATATATCGGCAATGAACCGATATATGACATAAGCAGGAACTCTGACTAAGACTGGAGTAATACAGGGAACAGGACTCAGAAGGATTCGCTATCTCTTCGCAGAGATGAACGCAATCCACAAACAGGACCAGGAACAGGATAACTAGCTCAGAGTGCTGGAACGCTGACTAACGGAACACAGGATATAAACAGTTCGTGTACGTATATATCAGCGACACTGATATATTAACGTAACACGAATTCAAGGAAAATAACAAAATGTGCAAGTATGCGTATATATTGGCGATGAACCAATATATGACACAAGACAAGCAAGTAACAACTTCTAGAACAAGAGCAGAACTAGGAGGACTCGCTGACCCCTTCGCAGGAGTCAGCGCAGTCCACACGGACCAGGAACGAGGTGGGGCACGAGCAGAGTAACAGATACAATCTGAGACTATGATAGCCCATGAGACATTGCAGGAAGCAGTTCTTTATACTGAGGTCATCCAATGGGAGCAGACCTGCAGATTCCCACACAAGTGAATGGTAATTAATCACAGGCTGATAGCAGGAAAAGGCAGACAATGATATGCAGCCTGCAGGAAAGGGACTGCCCCTCCACTGCAGCAGACAATGTTTGTTTACACAAAAGCATGTTAAACTGTCATTAACTTCAGAGCGACTGCAGATGGAATCAGCAACTAGTTTAAGTGCAAACCAAACTATGCAAGCAAATGCATGTAATGACATTAGAACTGCTTGGTTTGCAATACCACAGCAGTCAGCAGTAAACGCTGCAGAAGCGATCATAACAGTACCCCCTCCCTTAAACGCGGCCTCTGGACGCCTATGAAAACTGACATATTTCTCCTGAACCACCCAAACCAAAAAATCAGAAGTGGGAAATCCAGCAAACTGATCTGACTGAAAATTCATGAAGGTCGGATCCGTCCGACAAAACCAAATTCCCGAATCAGTCTCACCAAAACTAGACCAATTGGAACCAGAACCTACCGAACCATGCCCGTCAGCACTACAAGCCTCAGTGTGACACCCATCAGAACCACGACTTCCAGAAAACAACCCCAAGAAACTCTCTGCGCGATACCCACCGCCTTCCAAGGACTGTCCGAAAACGCCAAAGCCTTTGCAATGCCCACCGGAACTGTCCTTACCAACACAAAACCCACTGTTGAACCAATCCAAGGTACCAGGACAAGTTTCCTCAGAGATCTCCCAGAACACTTGGAAGCTCCAAAGAGATCCCCACAGGTCAGAACGCCCCTTAGGCTCACATGGAGAACCATCAAGAACCCCTATGGAACCCAGGGCAACTCTAGAGTCAGGGTCACAAGGACAAACATCAAGATCAGGGTTTTTAGGGACCAGAACCATCTCCGGGCATGCAGGCCAACCGGCAACATCAGAACATGTCTCCACTAGGGAAGCGTGTGAGCACGCCAACACAGACACACTTGGGCACTCTGGCATACGAAGCACATCTGGGCACACCGGCACAAGAGAGACTTCTGGGCATGTCAAGGAACTGCAAACCTCAAAGTCAGTCAAGGTAGGACCGAAACCAGGACTGGGCAAAAAAAAATCATCATGACTAGTCTTCACAGTTACTGGATTCTCACTAAAAAATGCAGGATCAGACTTAGATGTCTCTGATTCCAGCAAAGTTATTAACAAATCATGTTCAGGGGCATTTACAAGACAGGACAAATCTTCTGATGCATGCACCGAACTAGACAGGGTTCCCATAACTTCTTCTGGATTAGACAGAGACTCATCAAATACACTGGATTGGAGCTCATGAAGGGCTGCAAAACAAGTCAATAGTGCAGCAATCCCCACTGAACTAGGCAAAACTGAGTAACTCACTGGACAGGAAGGGGATTTAGGAACTTCTGCCACCCCGGCCAGAGAACCAGAATTTTCCAGGATACAGGGCTGGGTTTCAGAAACACTCATTAACCCGGACTGAAATTCTGAGATTTCTATTATTTTTTCCAGCGAGTCAGAATTATCCATGTTACAGGGCAAGACTTTTAAAACATTCAGAGGACAGGGCTGGAGTTCCTCGGCTGTTACAACACTGGAGAGGGACTCAACAACATTGGTTAAATCAGACTGTGTACAGGGCAAGGTATCTAACACACTTGCTGACGAGGACAATATTTCAATGGCTTCTGCTTCGCTGGGCAGAAATTCATCAAGTTTTATTAGAGCAGACTGTAATTCCAAAACAGCTGCTAGACAAGTGAATATTACTGTAACACCAACTGAGGTAAGCAGTGCCTCAGACTGTTCTGCTAGAGGGTTTGAAGTATCCAAAGTACTGGGTGAAGCATAAGACTCTGTGACCACAGCTTCACTGGACAGGATCACCGAACAGTCCACACTGCAGGGCAAAACCATGGAAGCACCTGCTGGACAGCATAATGATTCTGTGACCTGAGTTTCATTGGAAAGATCTACTGCACAATTCATGGTACAGGGCAAGTTCACTGGAACATTTTCTGAACACGGTAATAATTCTGCGATTTCGGACTCACATAGCAGACGCTGTGAGTTATTCATGAGACTAGAGTGAGGTGTAGAAACAGGAAGATCAAAACACAATGTTTGCGCTTCTAAATCACCATTCAATTGTGAAATTGGACAATTCAGATGCTGGGGTTCTGAGATTTCTGGACAGGATTGCTGGGACTCAGAAACTGATGTAGTGCATCTATTGGCATCTGCTGGATCAGACAGGAGTTGAACTTTATTAACACAGGTAATTTCTGCAGAAGTGTTTGCAGAGACAGGCAAGATTTTTCTGGTGTCTGTTTCACTGAACAAAGACTCATGAGTACTGGCTAGGCTGGACTCAGAAGTCAGCAGGACCTCTGGGTCCTCTGCTGAGAAATTTGTGCAGGGCAAGATTAAGGAAGTATCAGTAATTTCTGTCTTACTGGGAAGTAACACTGAGTTATCCATGGTACAGGGTGGAATTACAGGAACTTCAATTTCACACAAAAGGAGCTCTGAATCACTCGCTGAATCAGCCAAAGGTGCTGAAGCAGGCGAGTCCTCAGGAACTGAGGAAGTGGAACAATCTCCACTTGACAGTGTGTCTTCCCTGGTATCAACTGATTGAATCGCATAAAAATCGTCCAGAATCATTCCCCACACATCGATCAATGGAGCCACAAAGTCATACCCACACACACCAGTTTTTATTAGGTTATAGGCAGACTTAATGCATGCATTCAATACTAATTCACTTTTTGCACTGTAAAACTGACAAAATGAACTTGCATCTTTCTTCCATTCATAGACCAGGGCTTCCATCTCTCCTTTCTCAAATGGAGGATCCCATGCATAATTAACAGCTGAGCATTCCGGCTGATCATAGTTTGCAAATGTGTTAGTGGCAGAAACATACATTGGGTTATTTAGCAGGTGATTGGCCGATTTCTTATTCCTAAGGATCTCTAATACCTGTAGCAAGTGTTGAACTGTAATGTATGCAAATTTCCCTTGCTGCACGAATAAATTGATCTGTTCAATACTCTGTAATATATCTTCATAATCATATTCAGATAATTCATTTAAACAAGAACTTTTATTTTCCCTGGCTAGCAATGAAAGTTCATTAGTAGTTTCATAGGTCCATTTGACTCCCCTGAATGGTGACTGAATTTCAATATCTGCTACTGGCGGAGTCTCATTACAGATCTGATGCGCAGTCACCAAGGGCAACGACTCCGCTGATTGTAACGCTTTTCTTTTGGAGCGTTTACGTTTGGTTTTAGACCCTGCTGCCTTAGCAGAAGAAAAGTTATCAGAACAATTATCTGCTTGCTGATTATTTTTGTAGGCAGTAGAAGGAGCAGCTGATTGACAAGCTGCCAGGAGCTTATCAAAAGGGCTAGGCAAATCGGTTTTGCGCAGCCAGTTATGGATCACAAACGCTAGAAATTCCAGTGGTCTTTCTTTTAAATTGGTATGATCCAAGACATCGTAGGCCCACTGAAACAATCTTCCCTTAAATAAAACATAAACTAGCTGGGGGGCCCACGTTGAAACAGGAGTAGCCTGGAGCTCAGGATTGGCCAGGAACCTGGCACATTCAGAAAAAAACTCATTTTCTGTTTCAGAATTGAGCTTCTCAAATTTCTTAAAGGAACAGGAACCATAACAAACAGTGTCGTTTTTGCTGGGAACCCCCCCCACAATGGGGATTGGTAATGGGGCTATCATAATGTTAAGCTTGGAGGTGTAATCTCCACAGTCAGCATACAACACATAAGCTGACGTGAAGGAGGTACACACACCAGCACAAGGGATCAGAATATCCCCAGTTTAGTGGAGGAGAGGACTGACTCCACTAGGAGATTGTGGCGCACAGAGCCGGTGCAGATCCGAACAGCCACAAACAACACTTACGTACTAACGTCTCAGCGCAAAGTAGCGCTGAGCGCATAAACCAGGACTGAGGAGATCAGGACAGGTAGACAGAATGAACGCTTGCTAGCTAGCGATTACTTAGCAACAGCAAGCGTCCAAAACTAGACAGACTGGAATGAGGCAGCCAATGCGTTGCGGCGATGGCGTGCCTCACAAAGACAGGACAGGAGAGACAGGAAATAGCAGGATCAAGATAGATGAACGTAACACAGATAAATACACAATAAGTATGTTTTCCTAGCGTATTACAATTACAGCTATCAATGAAACTATTCGTAACGTCTGACTAACATATGTATATATCGGCAATGAACCGATATATGACATAAGCAGGAACTCTGACTAAGACTGGAGTAATACAGGGAACAGGACTCAGAAGGATTCGCTATCTCTTCGCAGAGATGAACGCAATCCACAAACAGGACCAGGAACAGGATAACTAGCTCAGAGTGCTGGAACGCTGACTAACGGAACACAGGATATAAACAGTTCGTGTACGTATATATCAGCGACACTGATATATTAACGTAACACGAATTCAAGGAAAATAACAAAATGCGCAAGTATGCGTATATATTGGCGATGAACCAATATATGACACAAGACAAGCAAGTAACAACTTCTAGAACAAGAGCAGAACTAGGAGGACTCGCTGACCCCTTCGCAGGAGTCAGCGCAGTCCACACGGACCAGGAACGAGGTGGGGCACGAGCAGAGTAACAGATACAATCTGAGACTATGATAGCCCATGAGACATTGCAGGAAGCAGTTCTTTATACTGAGGTCATCCAATGGGAGCAGACCTGCAGATTCCCACACAAGTGAATGGTAATTAATCACAGGCTGATAGCAGGAAAAGGCAGACAATGATATGCAGCCTGCAGTAAAGGGACTGCCCCTCCACTGCAGCAGACAATGTTTGTTTACACAAAAGCATGTTAAACTGTCATTAACTTCAGAGCGACTGCAGATGGAATCAGCAACTAGTTTAAGTGCAAACCAAACTATGCAAGCAAATGCATGTAATGACATTAGAACTGCTTGGTTTGCAATACCACAGCAGTCAGCAGTAAACGCTGCAGAAGCGATCATAACACGTTCATTCTCAAAATAATTAAAATACATAAAGTAAATTTCTTTAAGGGAAAATTATAATAAAGTTTGTAGAGTGCCTGTAGTCCTGTGATCGTAGGCTTAAAGAGCTTATGAAGGTGCTTAGTAGACATCTGAGCTGAAATGTTAAAGCTTAGATCTACTTACCTGGGGCTTGTTCCAGCTCCTAGAAGTCTATCTGGTCCCTACTGCTGTATTTCTGCTGCTCTCTGGTGCACTGCTTGCCCCTCTGAAAGATTGCCGACCACAGCTGTGGTCGAGGGCTACAGCGCATGCGTGGGGGCATCTGCGTGCCTCAGTTGCTGCGCTTGTGCAGTGTACAAAAATTGAATTTACTTTGACGCTTCCACCAATGAAGGGCTATTGCCTGGGCTGTAGCCCCACTGGAGGCCTAGAGTACCCTATAGCAGGGGTCCCCAACCTTTTCCGGCCCAGGGTCCACTTTCTGACCAAATTTTTCTCCGGGGCCCACGGGGGGGGGGGGGGGGGATGGCTTAGCGTCCTAGTGGACAGTGTCGTGCACACCGGGTTACGGGGGGGGGGGGGGGGGGGCATAGCTAGCATAGTTGCCCCAGTATAGGGAGTTTAGTTGCCCCAGTATGGCTAGTACAGTTACCCCAGTATAGCTAGTATAGTGCCCAGTAAAGCTAATATAGTGCCCAGTGTAACTAGTATAGTGCCCAGTATAGGTAGGTAGTGCCCCAGTATAGCTAGTATAGTGCCCAGTATGGGTAGGTAGTGCCCCAGTATAGCTAGTAAAGTGCCCAGTATAGCTAGTATGCCCCAGTATAGTTAGTATGCCCCAGTATAGTTAGTATGCCCCAGTATAGTTAGTATAGTGCCCCAGTATAGCTAGTATAGTGCCCCAGTATAGCTAGTATAGTGCCCCAGTATAGCTAGTATAGTGCCCCAGTATAGCTAGTATAGTGCCCCAGTTTAGCTAGTATAGTGCCCCAGTATAGCAAGTATAGTGCCTCAGTATAGCTAGTATGCCCCAGTATAGCTAGTATAGTGCCCCAGTATAGCTAGTATGCCCCAGTATAGCTAGTATAGTGCCCCAGTATAGCGCCCCAGTATAGTGCCCACTACGCCTAGTATAGTGCCCAGTATAGCAAGTATAGTGCCCCAGTATAGCAAGTATAGTGCCCTAGTATAGTGCCCCAGTATAGCAGCCCCCACCTCCCCTCCGTGGCCGCCGCTGCAGTTACTTTGGCCGGAGGTCTCTCATATTCCCCTCTCTCTCTCTTCCCAGCGTGTGAGTCACAACAGCGCGCCCTGCGGCTGCTGTGATAGAGAGGGAGGAAGCAGGAAGGAGAGAGCGGTTCCCATAGTAACGGCGCGCCGCTACAGGAGGCTGCTCTTTCTCTCCTGCTTCCTCCCTCTCTATCACAGCAGCCACAGGGCGCGCTGTTGTTACTCACACGCTGGGAAGAGAGAAAAGGGGAATATAAGAGACCACGCGGCCGCCAAAGGTAACAGCAGCGGCGGCCGCGGAGGGGGCGGGGCGGCGGGGGCAGACAAGAGGACAGTCCCGCGGCCCAACTGAAAACGTCCTGCGGACCACCAGTGGGCCGCGGACCACAGGTTGGGGATCCCTGCCCTATAGGTAAGCAAGCACTCTTTTCAAAAAATTATGCGGCTCTCAGAGAGGTTAAGATAAAGATAGAAGAGAGACAGCCTAAAACGTGATGTATGACATACAGTATATTGCAATATGTGAAACCAATTATCTCATGTCTTTAATAATGATTCAGAACTCTTTTTATTGTTATCATCCTGATGATAAAATCATTTAGTATTGACTTATCAATTTACCTTATGCAATCCTTAAAATAAGGATTCTACCCTTAAGTTTAGGAGTGATCACTAACGTTAACAATCGAATCCTTAAATTAACTATTGCATTCTAAACTTAAAGACTGTGTTAAAGCGACTCTGAGCAACTCTCATGGGCATGTCTTTAAGACAGACGACTTCCAACAAATTTGTGCTATGACCCCTCTGGAGGAGCCTCTTGCAATGGCCATGCATGTCACTTCCTCTTCCTGCTTCATTCAGTGATGCACTTCTCTAACAGAGAAAACAGGGGTGACCTGGAAGTTATAACATAGCCAAGATGGCAGACGCAATTTTTAAATTGAAATTGAACGAAAAGTATTTGGTGTTGAATGGTGATGCAGGCAACAAATGAAAGAGGAGAGCACAAGCTACATAAAGGTATGCATCTTTAAATATTTTGCTGTACTGGTCAGAGTCTTAAAGGCATGCCCATGAGATGTGATCAGAGTCCCTTTAAAGGATACCCCAACTGAAATGTGACATAATGAGATAGACATGTGTATGTACAGTGCCTAGTACACAAATAACTATGCTGTGTTCCTTTTTTTCTTTCTCTGCCTGAAAGAGTTAAATAGAAGGTATGCGAGTGGCTGACTCAGTCCTGACTCAGACAGGAAGTGACTACAGTGTGACCCTCACTGATAAGAAATTACAACTATAAAACACTTTCCTAGCAGAAAATGGCTTCTGAGAGCAAGAAAGAGATAAACAGGGGGAATTTCTTATCAGTGAGGGTCACACTGTAGTCACTTCCTGTCTGAGTCAGGACTGAGTCAGCCACTTGCATACCTTCTATTTAACTCTTTCAGGCAGAGAAAGAAAAAAAGGAACACAGCATAGCTATTTGTGTACTAGGCACTGTACATACGCATGTCTATCTCATTATGTCACATTTCAGTTGGGGTATCCTTTAACTCACAGAAAGGAATGCAAGTGATATCAATGGGAAAGTGTGTGAGGAATGATCATCTGGCCTCAGTTAAGTGGAATGTTTTTTTATGCAAAGGGGGGTGCTATATAGAGCTAAATACACATCAGGCACACAGAGTGGATGGAAGAGAGAGTCATCAAGCGTATGTACACACGCACACTCACACACAGACACACAGCTACTCACTCTCTCTACTTCCCTGGCTGTTAAACACAAGCTGCAGGCTGGCTGTAATCTCACTGGCAGTAGAGGCAGCAATTGGGGTGGAGCTACATCCTGGCTGCATGTGCTCCTCCCCTTCCTATCTTCTACATGTTAGAATAACAACATAGGTGATAACTTAAGGACTGGAGTGATAAGATAACACTCTCACTGTGAAAACGTATCACTAAATGTTAATAAGGCAAGCTTCTTTAATGAATTAACACTTAAAATACCAATAGATGAATGGTGAAGTGATAAGTTTTCACTTGCTTTATTATCACTGCAATGATCATAATGAATTGTTGCCAATGTCTCTATTTGTACAATTAAAAAGGTAGCTTAGCTGGTCTTCAGCTCCTGCTGTATTTGTGCTGGAAAAGTAATTGCACACTGGGCCTGCCTTTAACCACTTGAGGACCCACCCTTTACCCCCCCTTAAGGACCAGCGCTGGTTTGATTGATCTGTGCTGGGTGGGCTCTGCAGCCCCCAGCACAGATCAGGGTGCAGGCAGGGAGATCAGATTGCCCCCCTTTTTTCCCCCCTATGGGGATGATGTGCTGGGGGGGTCTGATCTCTCCTGCCTGCTGTGGGTGGCGGGGGGGGGGCACCTCAAAGCCCCCCTCCGCGGCGAAATTGCCCCCTCCCTCTCCTACCTGCTGCCTCCCCCGGTGATCGGGGCTGCACAGGACGGCTATCCGTCCTGTGCAGCCAGTGACAGGACGTCCCCTGTCACATGGCGGCGATCCCCGGCCGCTGATTGGCCGGGGATCGCCGATCTGCCTTACGGCGCTGCTGCGCAGCAGCGCCGTACAAATGTAAACAAAGCGGATTATTTCCGCTTGTGTTTACATCTAGCCTGCGTGCCGCCATCGGCGGCCCGCAGGCTATTCACGGAGCCCCCCGCCGTGATTTGACAGGAAGCAGCCGCTCGTACGAGCGGCTGCTTCCTGATTAATTAGGCTGCAGCTGGCGACGCAGTACTGCGTCGCTGGTCCTGCAGCTGCCACTTTGCCGACGCACGTTATGAGTGTGCGGTCGGCAAGTGGTTAATGGGCTGAGCAGCTGCAAACACTGCAGGAATTGGGAAGGTCATGAGGGATCAGGCTAAGGGTAGTAGTTTTTATTACCCCCATACATGCATAAACCACATAATTAACAGAGGTGCCTGACTCTTCTACTGACCACATATGCTATTGCTCCGTTGTTATTGCCTGATGAAGTGGGATCAAACCTGCGAAACGCGTTGCATATTTGGAGTTCATAAATAAAATATATTGACTGTCTTTACTACAGTAGTTGTGTGTCTACTTGGAGGAGGTAAGTCCACCACTACCTACTCTATTTACCAAGAATTTGGTTTTTTAAGCTCATTTAGCTTCCTTTTATCCTTTTTGCGCCTCTGTTCTCCTGCATAATAAACCACATAATAAACCATTTATCTACCAGCTGTTCTTGATATTTTTCACTTTGCTACAAAAACAGTTTTTATAGTTGTCTGTGTGTATGTTTTGAAAAGGTTTCCCTTAAAGGGAACCAGAGAGGAATGATTAGTAAAAATAGAAAAAGGCTTTTATACATACCTGGGGCTTCTTCCAGCCCCATAAGCCTGGATCGCTCCCACGCCACCATCTTCCGCTTCCTCTATCGCCGCTACCGGGTCCCGTCACTTCCGGCGGACGCGGCCAATTGTCCGCATCACAGGGGCTCCCTCCATACCCTTACGCATGCGGTTTCGCAGCTTTTGGCTGTCGCAAGCTTAAGTGTATGGAGGGAGCCCCTGTGATGCGGAGAATTGGCCGCGTCCGCCAGCCGACAGTACCGGTGGATCCAGGCAGCGAAGGACGGCGGCGTGGGAGCGATCCGTGCGTATGGGGCTGGAGGAAGCTCCAGGTATGTATAAAAGCTTTTTTTTTAATCCTCTCTAGTTCTCTTTAAGCAACATCCATCTCACTTAAAGAGAGGGATACACTTCTCTGCAGGGATAAAATAGCTCTATAAAGGTCACAGGTTCCACTTTCTCTATAAGACACTCTAACACCACACTGGAATTTCAAAGGGGCTGTCAAGAATTTATGAAAGCAAGCTCAGTGCTTTTAGGCTCGAGTCCTACTTGTGCCAGACAAGCATGAGATGCCAGTGTAATGTCCACTCCAATGGTTCGACTGCAGCGCGGGACAGATGCGTTACCTCCAAAGGCTATATGGGGGAACGCATCCACCTGCCTGGGATTATTGCATACTGCACAGAAGTGCAGTCTTACTGCCATGGATTTCACAGATCGGTTGCAGCATGACAAGTGTGAATGCTCCTATATATAAAATAGGAGCTGTTCAGTCGATTAGCGAAAAAAAGGACAAAAGAGTCTGTTTCCGACTCTAGTGGGAACAGGGCCTTAAAACTGATAAATGCAGGCAGAAATGACAGCAGAAGACAACACGTGGTAGCAGCATAGTAGAAAGTAGTGTGGCCTCCTTGGTAGCCTTTAGCCTAAAACTGATTACAAGTTTCCTGTTTATTGTCAAGGCAGTTTGTGTGTGTAACAGACTAACAGTTTTACTTTAATTCAAAGCTGAATTCCATTTTTTTACCAGAATACCAAAATACCACATAAACCACAGTGTGCAATTTTAATCAAAATAACATTTCGTTAATCTTGTCATAGAGCCATTAATCATGGGGAGTTTTTTTCAGGTAAAGCTAACTGCACTTTTCAAAAGCTTGGCTGTCCTAGACACGCCTACTCTCACAGGATGCTGCAGGCGTACCTATTGTAAGGTTGCTGATGGACAGGGCACAGGGTGAGCCAAATGACGAAAAAAGTCACTGCGTCTTATAGTCCAAATGCAGGGAGTTCATGACTTGTGAACGCTTGCCATATATTCCATACGATCCGCACCATCCAAGATAAATACTTTATTAGCTCAGTTAAAACATCATAAACAGATTAAAATCCAAAAGTGGGTCTGTGCATTGTGATGACGCACAGGCGTTTCGGGCCGTAACAGGTCCTTTATCAAATCATGACCAGCCCACAAACGCCTGCCAATACGAATCTCCAACCCGCCACAATGTCGAGGACTCCCTGTACTGTGCCCATGCAGAGGAGGACACAGGGGGACAAAAGAAGGACACAGGGGGACACAAAGGGGCATAGAGGAGGGCACAAGGGGGACACAAATGGGTATAGAGGAAGACAAAGGAGGATACAGGAGGACACCAGGGGGACAGAGGAGGACACAGGGAGACACAAGAGGTACAACGGGGCATAATGTACAGAGGGGGAATAATCCAAAAGATGCCCCTTCACCATGGATGCACCAGGTTTAGTATATATTTTTCCCCCTAGTTTTTGTCCTCTAAACCTAGGTGCGCCTTATGGTCAGGATCGTCTTATAGCCCGAAAAATACTGTAATTCCCGGCGGCACTAAATACTATTCCCACTCCGACTTCTAGTAACTTGAAGGGAGATGTAATTCGGGGTCTGGTGATCACTGGAACCCCAAATTCCTCTTACGCGGTTTACACACTATAGCACCGAAATGACCTGCTTCATCCTGCAAAGGGTCTGTGGCAGCTTGGACATGTCATCCTTCCATAGTAAAATGCAAGAGGCTAAGGGGCTCTGTGATGTTGAATCCCATCTCTAGTACATATTACAACTTTTGAAGATATGAATGCAAGCTCTTCAATCAAAATAAACATATAAACTTTATGTTTTCCATTTTCTTTATGTGTTTGGGAACATGGAGATGGTATTTGCAAAATAAGGGCATTCCAGAGCAGATGACCTTTGAGTGAAACGACCAGCGCTGAATCCACCAACTCTCTTGCAAATACGTGTTATTTTATGTATGCTATATTTTTACTATGGAAAAAAACAAACAAAACCTTCGAAGTCTGGAAAATTGCTGCCCGTGACTTTCAGCTTTCAGTTTATGGCTGTCGCAAACTATTGTTCTAAGGATGTATTTATCTTGCTAAATGAGATGTTATGTCTGGTGTAAAGAACATAACAAAAGAAATCTCTTAGCAGTCCGGCCAGGGACACAGCAGACCTCGAAGTTATGCAGCTGTTAAAATGGTCTTCATGTCTGCTATAAATCGTAGTCTAAAGATTATACTGCCCTCTTTAAAGCGGATACACACTATGAAATTAAATGAGAAATAAGAACTTGGTTATATATGAACGATTGTTTGCCGCTAGTGATGCTGTAGACGGGGCATGCGGTTCAAGGTCATTCCTCTGTTCTTCGTACTTAAGATTTTTTTGGACTGATTTGGAGATGTGCGGGATTCTATTAATCAAGTGGTGCATTGCCATTCTTTTGTATCATGTTGTTTACAACGGTGTGCATATTCCACGGTATAAAAGGGAATAAGTTCATCGAAAGTGCAACAGTCATATCGGTGTTTCTAAAAGGATGGATAAAACTTTCAATTTGCTTCTGTTTTATTGCTCTATTTGTTCCACTGATGGTTTTAAAGATGAGCTTTTGGAAGTGTAGGATCAGAATTTATTTTGTACCAAACAACACCCTATTAATAATTCTCCTGACAGCGTAGCACTAAAATGCTACTTTAAGCTTTGTAGTATTTTATTCAACTATGGGATTAAATGAGCAGTATCGTAAAATAAATACGCACACACAAGCATAGCTTTTCAATGTTTAAAGTCGGTATCCACAGTCAAGTTTTATTTATTAAGGCGGTGTTAAGGGAAGTGATGATGTGCAAAATCCAGTTATCCATAGCATCCAATTACATTTCTACAGCAGTTAAACAACATCCATATGTCTATTAAGGTAGCCATACACTGGTCGATTTGCCATCAGATTCGACCAGCAGATAGATCCCTCTCTGATCGAATCTGATCAGAGAGGGATCGTATGGCTACCTTTACTGCAAACAGATTGTGAATCGATTTCAGCATGAAACAGATCACAATCTGTGGTGGTGCTGCTTCTGCTGCCCCCCCCCCCACCCCCGCTGTCTTCTTCTCCGCTGGGTTCCGGACTGGCTGGATTCACTTCTTTCTGTCCGGGGAAGTTTAAACAGTAGAGGGCGCTCTACTGTTTAAACTTCCTGCCGGGACAGGAAGTTCAGTGAAGCTGCAGCCCTGGAGCCCAGCGGAGAAGAGACAGCAGTGACAGCGGGGACTCGCGATGCCCGGAGCAGGTAATGTATTGCCACTGTATTGCGTTGGTCTTCGGGCATTTGAACGCAGCTATCGACACACTCCCGACCCGCCGGCGATCGAGCAAAATCTTCCGCACGGACGGCTTGATGGGAATCGACGGGAACGATTGATTTTGGATGGAAATCAATCATTTGCGCAATGATTTCACAGCAGATTCGATCACAGTGATCGAATCTGCTGTATATTGGCAGGAAAATCGCTAGGTGTATGAGCCCCTTTAGTGCTTTTTGTGTTCAAACCTAAACGAATCCAAATGGAAAACATACCAAAATATGGATGTATCTCATTAGTGTGATCAGTTGGGAGACAGAATTACAGTCTGGCAGAACATGCCATAAAAAACCCAGTCTCCAAAATCTTTATTGCTCATATAATTATTCTGCATGCCAAAGTAGTGTCATATAAATAAAAATCACAATTCCCCTCCTCCCTCCCCCGGGGTAACACTACAGTAGGTGTTGGAAGCAACCATTGTTACACAGTGAGAAAAACAGCAGTCTGCTACTTGGAATCAGTGCAGCTGTCACATCAGTGATCTAGATAATATCCCAGTTTGAATTGCTTGTGAAACATTCTTATCTGCAGTTGTCTGTCCATAAAAGGACACCATTCCTCACCAAGGGGAAAATTGAGTGCAGCACAGATCCCTGATTGCAGTCTTGTAAATAGGCTCCATAGAAAAGTAAAATTTAGTTGTATTAACCATTTCAGACAAAAAAATTATAACAGTAGTGTAGCAGTGGGGATAGTGCTGTGGCATATGTGTCATGCCCCCCCCCCATCTCAAACTTAACCTGGCTAAAAAAATTTAAAAGTTGAAAACAGCTGAAACTGGCAAATTTCAAATCCTCAAAGTTTCAAGGTTTCACATGGATATTCCAAACAAATTCCAAATATTGAGGATTCTGAGTTAGCATTGTGAAACTGTGAAATTGCAATTTGTTGTGAATATAATTTTGTACTAGTACTCACAACATTACTTATTGTTTGTGTTGATTTAAGGAAATACGTTCACAGTTTTCGCAAGGTTACAATTTCACATAGAGTTCTCACCAAGAATTTTCACAATTTTGCATAGACTGTTCTTATGCATATATTATTGAGCATGCTCAGTAGACATTTTATGCAAATAATGTGAAAAAATAGTTCATGTAATACTCAGATTTTACATTTCGAAAGTCCATGAGTTTTCAAATTCCATCTTTCAACATGAAATTGTGAAATTCCGATGTAAAAGTCGTAAATTTGGAACTGCGCAGAAAGTGCCTCAACATAATTTCCCCATCAAAATTTGAATTGAATCTAAGGAAAATCTATTGAAACAATGACATTTTTGATTGCAATGTCATCAAAATATTGATTGTTTATAAAGCAGAAATGCTAGTTTTTGCTAGGGTTGATGTCGCAGGGAAGTTAGGGAACCACCAGTGCCTTCTGGTAATGAGGGTGGGCAAAGGGAAGCAGCATGCAGTTATGCTTTGTATTGCATTGGACAATACAAAACTAGCAGATGAAGAGGTGAGATCAATATTAGACAGGATTCCTATTAAATCTTTTCTAATAGATTATTTTCTAATCCTGTCTAACAGCGCAGAGTACTAAAGGGGGTTATAACATCCAAAAATAAAAAACTGCCCAAAAACAGTTAGTGCCCCAAAAATACATCTAAACTCTTTTTCCCCCTAAAATTGGTCCCTATATAGGTCAACCATTTTTTTTCTTTTTACCCGTCTTGGGTGCTTTTGCCTAATTGCAGGAACTGTGCAGTGCCCGTGGGATTGTGGAAGGGTTTTTTAGGCTACATTTACAAGCTTATCTTAGCATGCAAATAACAGAAAGTTTACTATTTTGGATAAGATAAAAACACTATGACCATAAGGTAATTGAATACCCCCCTCCCTTTGAAGAATTTACAGTAGTATACGCCTGTTGTCTAGGTGATGTTTGCCATGGGAGAGACAGTAAAATTGGTCCTTATATAGGTCACCCATTTTTCTTCTTTTTACCCGTCTTGGGTGCTTTTGCCTAATTGGAGGAACTGTGCAGTGCCAGTGGGATTGTGGAAGGGTTTTTTAGAAGCTACATTGACAAGCTTATCTCAGCATGCAAATAACAGAAAGATTACTATTTTGGATAAGATAAAAACACTATGACCATAAGGTAATTGAATACCCCCCTCCCTTTGAAGAGTTTACAGTGGTATGCGCCTGTTGTCTAGGTGATGTTTGCCATGGGAGAGACAGTAAGCTGTGGTAGTAAGGAAGGAAAATTAACATTGAGTAAAATTGAGTAAGGCTGAAAAAAGGGCCATGTTCTGTTTCTTTGGTGGGGGGAGGGGTTGGGGAAGGGCAATGGCCCAGCACAACACAGAGTGGCTATGAGTGGGAGACATAAGGAGGAGAATCTTGCCAGAGACAGCCAGCTAAGCTCTAGCATGTGTTTAAAGAGACTCTGTAACAAAATGTTCATCCTTATTTTTTCTATCCTATAAGTTCCTATACCTGTTCTAATGTGCTCGGTCTAACTGCAGCCTTTTCTAGTTGCACAGTGGCTGTGTTATCTCTGTTATATGATCTAATCTTCTCTCCTCTGCCGGCTCTGTTGGGCTGAGACAGTCAGGCTGGAATGTGCTGTGCTGCTTGTAATTGGATAGAAGCTATACACACCCTCTCCAGGCCCCCTGCACACTCTCTATGACTCACACACTGACCTACTCTCAGCCTATTACTTGCTATGACTTTTGTTTGTAAACACTGCATAAAAATGGCAATTACAAGCCAGGATTGCAGCAGGGAGTGGCAGAAACAGCACAGAGGGGCCCAGGAGAACATAATGAATAGAATGGTATGCTTTTTATTGTAAGAATTTTAGAGTACAGATTCTCTTTAAGGCTTTATTTTCCCTGATCTACCACTCATTGTGTTGGTATGGCCACCATTAGTTTAATCTTTTCTTTTTTTATCAGTTTCTCTTTTTCCTTTTTCTTTTTACATATACATACATTGTATAGCAATACATTTACAGAACTCTTCAAAAGCAATGTTTTTCTATACTGTACTTGCCATAAAAAATAATGGATTGCATACAACACATGCTACACAAGAAACAAAACATATTTTTTTGCTGTGGTTTTTTTTTTCCTTCAAAAATGTATACCGTATATACTCGGATACAAGTCGACCCCGTGTATAAGTCGACCCCCAAAATTTGACCCTCACAAGGTGGATTTTTCCAATTATTCAAGTATAAGTCTATAGGTAAGTCTATAGAGTCTATAGGTAAGCCAGCCAGGTATCTGCCTCCAGTATAGGTAGCCAGCATAGGTAGGCAGCCAGGTATAGTTGCCCCCAGTATAGGTAGGTAGCCAGTATAGTTGCCAGTAGCATAGGTAGGTAGCCAGTATAGTTGCCAGTAGCATAGGTAGGTAGCCAGTATAGTTGCCAGTAGCATAGGTAGGTAGCCAGTATAGTTGCCAGTAGTATAGGTAGGTAGCCAGTATAGTTGCCAGCAGCATAGGTAGGTAGCCAGTACAGTTGCCCCCATGTATAGGCTGCAGCGGTGGGGAGAGTGGGCATGGAGGCAAACATCTCACCTTCTATCCTCCATCTACTTCCTCTCCCAGGCATCCCATGCGTTGATACCAGCGTTTCCTGTGATGACATCATCACAGGAGACGCTGGTATCAGCACAAGGGGATGCGTGGGAGAGGAAGTAGATGGAGGATAGAGGCTGTGGAAGGTGGGATGTTTGCCTCCATGCCCGCTTTCCCCGCCGCTGCAGCAGTCTCCTCTCACCATCCACCGCTGGGCGCAGTCTCCTCTCTTCTGCTCGCTTCTCCACTCGCGCGGTAACTTCCGGTCCCGACGTCATGTGACATCGGGAGCCGGACCATCTCTCTTAAGGGGGCAGACGCGCGAGTGAGGGAGAAGAGAGGAAAAGAGGACACTGCGCCCAGCGATGGATGGTGAGTAACCCCTCCACACACACACACCCCACATCCATAACACACACCCTCACCCCACTCAGGCTGTAAGTCGCAAAATTTAGGACTATGCGACTATAAGTCGACCCCCCCACTTTTTTACTTTGAATCAGTCCTAAATTTTGCGACTTATACCCGAGTATATACGGTATCTTCAAAGTTTTCATGTAAACTGAAGAACATAAATGTCACGGAAGATAAATAACCAGTAACATTTTAGAAGTCATGTAAACAATGGAAATCAAACTGCTGTTATGAATGCTTTCTTAACTGGCAAGAATTTAAAGAAAATCTATTTCCTTCACCACTTAATTCCATTTCGACTGTGCTAAGCAGCACAAGATTAGGAAGTCTAAAGCGTGATAACAATATTAGCCGTGGCCGGGCCATGCTATGCCGTTCCTGCTAAGGGAAGACTACACATAACTTCTTGAATTATCATGGCACAAATAATCTTCCCCATCTAGCTTTCGGCTTCTAAAATCAATAGGAATGCGAACACCATAGAATATAAAGGAGGTTGAACAGTACCCTCTCCAAGGATGACTAAGTAATTGATAAAAATAGTGTAAAGTTCCAGTAGAAATTCATTGGGAAAACAGAATAGTCTTTCTTTAACAGTTTGAAGATTCCATCTTTAATTTAAATTGTTAATAAGACTAGTGATGAGCACAAATTTTGCATAATCGTAATTTCGCATCATTATTCCCAATAATGGAGTAATCATAATGCAAAATTTCAGGAAAAATCGTGATTAATTTTGCATATAAACGTAATCAGGAACTGTAATTTCACGTAATTTTCACATAATTTGGCGCCTAATTTAGAGTTTAATGACGAAACCCCCATACAGCTATCATTAGCAAAATTGCTATGTATGTTAATTGTTTGTGGGGATAAGTAGTTTTTGAGATAATCGTTTTGAAAATGCAAAGGAAAATGATTTTTTGGCTACTTACACAGTGGGACATTATTGTTCTGCATTATTGAAGTCTTGTAACCAAGGCTACCTCACTGTAATGTTAAGGCTATTAGAGATGGCCTGAACTGTTCGTCGGCGGACAGTATTCGGTGAACTTCCACTATACGTCCCCGCAGCGAACAGCGAACATTTGGTGTGTTCGACCCTCCCCTATACATCATCATTGAGCTAAACTTTGACCCCTTAAACTTTGACTCCTTACCTCTCAGTCAGCAGACACATGGCAGCCAATCAGCTAGCATCCCCTCCTGGAACTCCCCTCCCCTATTAAAAAGCAGTTGCGGTGGCCATATTGGATTCATTTTCCGGCTGAAGTGTTCGTGAAAGCAGGGCAAGACTTGCTGCAGATAGGTAGGGAAAGCATTAGCTAGACTTGTGTTCTTGTTTCTCACTGACTACTTTCTGAAAGCACCTCAAATAGCCCTTTTGAGGGCTAGTACATCAGCATGGGCATAGGGCCCGGGGTCACCTTCGCGACCGGGCCCGGCTCCTGAAGAGGTGGGGAGGGGCCTGGGGGCCCATGTCCGTTTCTAGGGCCGTGCGCGCTATTAGGAGGGGGGAGCTGCAGCCGCGGGGAGGGCAGACCGACCTCTCCCTCCCTACCTGTCCCCGGGCTCCCCACCTCCGTGCGTTCCAATCGCCGCTGATATCCTCTCTGCATAGAAGCTGATTGATACACACGCTGCTTCCTGTTTAGCCGGAAACAGCGTGTGTATAACTAAGTGTCTATGCAGAGAGGAGATCAGCGGCGATTGGAACGCAGGGTGGTGAGTTCTGCCTGCAGCGCTTCCGTGTGCGCTCACTCTGCATCTGAGGGGGGAGCCCGGGGAGAGGAAGGGAGGGAGAGGTCGGGCTGCCCTCCCTGCGGCTGCGGCTCCCCCCCTCCATTATGGGGGGGCACCTACCTACCTAACCTATACTGTGGGGCAGCTACCTAATCTATACTGGGGGCAGCTACCTAATCTAACCTATCCTGGGGGGCAGCTACCTAATCTATCCTGGGGGCAGATACCTAATCTAACCTATACTGGGGGGAAGCTACCTAATCTATCCTGGGGGCAGCTACCTAATCTAACATATACTGGGGGGCAGCTACCTAATCTACCCTATACTGGGGGGCAGCTACCTAATCTACCCTATCCTGGGGGGAAGCTACCTAATCTAACCTATACTGGGGGGCAGCTACCTAATCTAACCTATAATGGGGGGCACCTGCCTAATCTAACATTATACTGGGGGGCACCTACCTAATCTAACCTATACTGGGGGGCACCTACCTAATCTAACCTATACTGGGGGGCAGCTACCTATCTATCCTATACTGGGGGCAGCTACCTAATCTAACCTATACTGGGGGGCACCTACCTATCTAAACTATACTGGGGGGGCAGCTACCTAATCTAACCTATACTGGGGGCACCTACCTCAAATAAAAACCTTATACTGGGGGCACCTACCTATCTAACCTATACTGGGGGCAACTACCTAATCTAACCTATACTGGGGGGCACCTACCTCATCTAACCTACACTGGGGGCAGCTACCTAATCTAACCTATACTGGGGGGCAGCTACCTAATCTAACCTATACTGAGGGGCACCTACCTATCTAACCTATACTGGGGCACTTACTTATCCAACCTGTATTGGGAGCGCCTAGCTAGCCTATACAGGTGGCAACTATACTGGCTACCTATATTGGAGGCACCTAAATAATTAACCTATACTGGGGGCACCTACCTATCTAACCTATGCTGGGGGCAACTATTCTGGCTACCTATATTAGAGGCACCCACCTAGCTAACCTGTACTGGGGGCACCTATCTATCTAACTTATCTAACTTATACCGGCGGTGCCTGCCTATCTAACCTATACTGGCTTACCAATGCCTGGCTACCTATACTGGGGGGACCTATAGCTGGCTATAGGGATTCGGATATGTATGTGCATCGGGTGTTGCCGGGGGGGGGGGCACATCCAGATTCCGCATCGGGGCCCAGAGGTTTGTAGCTACGCCACTGTACATCAGCCTCCTGTGTTTTTTGTGTGTGTGTAACACTCCACAGCCCACTGACACCCATAGCTGTGCACAGCTGGTGTTTGAAATAGCCATTCCTACACAGTGAAGAAAACAGTAGTCAGCTGCTTGGAATCAGTTCAGCTGTCATATCAGTGATCTAGATAATATCCCATGTAACTTGTAAGAGAAGAAAAGGTGTAGACCGAGAGCCCAATATGGTGTAGTAATTCTGATATTCAGATGTGAATTATATAGTACTTGAAATTATACTCACAAGTCTGGGTTACCGCAAAGGTAACCACTGTAATTGCAGGTGGGGATAATTATGACCTGACCCCACTCAGGTTTAAGAAATCACTCTCTGTAGATAGGAAAAAGATGGGGTAACACCCCTCCTGGTGGGGTAACACCTGGGGTGGACTAGATAATGCTGACATTTTTGAACAGAGGCACCAAAATAGAGTAAAAACGTCTAAAATCAGTTTAAAAAGCTGGAAGCAGTGGACTTACCTCATTCAAGGAAATACAGACAGGAATTCGTTATTATATATCAAAAGATAGCATTTATTATAAAAAGCTCCACTTTGCAACGCATTTCGCGGGTACAGTCCCGCCTTATCAGGCAATAAACGGAGAATCTCAACAGGTCTGTAGTGTGGAGGCGCTCGGCCACGCTACACACTTGTTGAGTTTCTCCGTTTATTACCTGATGAGGTGGGACAGTGCCCGCGAAGCGCGTTGCAAAGTAGAGTTTTTTTTATAATGAATGTTATCTTTTGATAGGGGGAGGGAGGTACAGTAAGTCCAATGCTTCCACCTTTTTAAACTGATTTTAGGCGTTTTTACTCTATTTTGGTGCTTCTGTTCAAACATTTCTGCATAGATTATATCCTAGTTTGAATTGCTTGGTAAACATTCTTATCTGCAGTTGCCTGTCCATAAAAGGACCACCTTCTGCACCGAGGGGAAAACTGAGTGCAGCACAGCTTCCTAATTCCAGTCTTGGGAAAAGGCTTGATGGGAAGGTAAAATTAAGTTGTATTAACCATTTTAAATAGCTTTTTAGAGTAGTAGAGGGATGCCGCTGTGTTATATGTGACTAGAGATGTAGCGAACTGTTCGCCGGCGAACGGTTCCAGGCGAACTTTGGGGGTTCGCGTTCGCCTGCACCAGGTGAACTTTTCCGGAAGTTCGATTCGCCCCATAATGCTCTATTGAGCAAAACTTTGACCCTCTACATCACAGTCAGCAGTCACATTATTGCCAAACACACTGCTATCACTGCTGGAGGCCCCCCCTCCCTCCCTCCTTCCTCCAAGCAAGGTCCTTATGCCATTTCACTCACTTGTCTGCCTACACTAATTAGTTAAGGGACAGCTGCTACTTCCTCCCTTCTACCCTTCTACCTATTCCCTCCTCCCTCCTATCGGAGGGAGGAGGGTCTCATCTGCCAGGGAATTATACTATTTCAAAAACCAGTTTACATACCATAGCTGGGAATCGAACCCAGGTCTAACTGTGTGGTGAGCAAGCACCCTAACCGCTCTACCAAAACAGTACTAACTGAAGCTGGCCTAGCATTTACTATTTATGCTCAATGCAATAGAAACATTAGGTTGCTTAAAGGGAACCTTAACTGACAGTGATATGGATGTTTCCTGTAAACAATACTAGTTGCCTGGCAGTCCAGCTGATCTCTGTGACTGCAATAGTGGCTGAATCACACCCTCAAACAAGCATGCAGTGAATCCAGTCTGACTTCAGTCAGAGAACCTGATCTGCATGCTTGTTCAGGGGCTGTGGCTAAACGTATTAGAGACACAGGATCAGCAGGCGATTCAGACAACTGGTATTATTTTAAAAGGAAAAATCCATATCCTTCTCCGTTTAGGTTCCCTTTAAGGATTTGTAGCATAAAAGCCAACTCACATTGGCTGGGAATCGAACCCAGGTCTCACTGTGTGGTGGGCAAGCACCCAAACCGCTGTACCACAACAGTACTAACTGAAGCTGGCTTAGCATTTACTATTTATGCTCAATGCAATAGAAAAAGTAGGTTGCTTAAAGGGAACCTTAACTGAGAGTGATATGGATGTTTCCTGCAAACAATACCAGTTGCCTGGCAGTCCAGATGATCTCTGTGACTGCAATAGTGGCAATTGGCTGTCATAGGCTTCTGCCGATCGCTCCCCAGTGTCCCAGGGGGACAGCCTTGTCACACGGCTGTCCCCAGTACAGCGCAGCTGCCGATCGCAGCGCTGTACGGGTAAATAGACGGCGATCACGGCGTCTAACAGTCTCCCGAGCGGCAATAGCCGCTCGGAGACTGAAGGGGGGCGGAGCTCCACCCTCCGAGAATGAGATGCGCGCGCAGCGTGTGCGCGATCCCATTCAAAACAGAGCCCCAGGACTTTACGCCAATTGGCGTTAGGCGGTCCTGGGGCTGCCGCCACAGCCACGCCCATCGGCATGACGCGGTCGGCAAGAGGTTAACCCTGAGTGAGGACAGGTCTAATCTCCTCACCTGCCTATACAGTGGTTGCCTTTGTGGTAACCCACGTTTGTGAGTATACTCTTCTCACTAATTATCTCTGCTAATTTTACGCTGAACATACTACACTATATTGGGCTCTCGGTTTCTCTAACCTTAGATATTTTACCATGGCTAAACCTAACCCTACTCTCACACAGAACCCTCCGTCTACTGATCCATACCCTAATACTCCCCCTGGTGGTTCCTAACCTTATAACCATGCTGGTGGTGCCTATCCGTTAGACCCTGCCATTAGTGCCTAACCTTAAGACCTCCTCCGGTGGAACCAAACCCCTAACCCCTCCTAGTGGCATAATCCCCCTAAACTCACCCCCTCTACTGGAAAGCCGCGATGTGCGGCAAACAAGGTACATTTCAGCATCTGCAGGCACTAATTAGCAGTAATGATTTCTAATATCGGCCCCGGGGCTTGTGGAAGTGGAAATAGCAGCAATGCATAGCTCCATGCCCGCTAAGCAATGAGGCTATTTGCATTTCCGCAAGCTCGGCAACCGGTATTCTATTGGGTGCCAATATTTGAAATCATTACTGCTAACTGGGTGCCTGGAGGCACCAAAATGTAATAAATATAAAAGTCGCAATTTGCATCAAAGAAGGTAAATTTCAGCACCCGGAGGCACCCGACAGCGGCCGCTGATTGCGGATTTTATAATAGGCACCTATGGTGGTTGCAGATTTTTCTGTAAGGGCTCCTGCACCCTTTTTTCCTGCTTCGAAGTGAGTACAAGGTCCCTGGTAGATGTAGGTGCAGTAGGGTTGGAGAGGATTCCAGGTGCCTTAGTGGAAGGGAGGACATGTTGAAAGAACAGAGTACAGCAGGGAGGATAAGTGTATTGCATAATTACATTTATTATTTAACCTTATTTTGTCCTGAATTCTAATTAAGATTCAGGCACAGTGTGTTTTACGATGTCTTATGACAATGAATTAAATCTTATGCAAAATAGGCTGTAATTTATGGCTACCTCTCTAAGGTACACCTGAGCAGCAACCAGAAAGTAGTTTTGTTTTCAAAAAGAACAAAATATTTGTTTTTTTTATTGTAGAGTCAGCAACCACAGCTGTGAAGTTTCACTCCATGGTTTACTGAGCAGCAATCACCCACAACTCACACCGGTCTTCTGCTGAAGCTGACATTTTATTTACACTACGCTTACACAGTGGCGGCTCCAGGAATTTTTTTTAGGGGGTGCTATGCAGGTGCTGGACCAATTTCCGGGGGAGCTGACGACCTGCGGCGCGCTTCGCGCGCCGCGGCAAAAAATGGGTGTGGCTACAACCTGCGGCGCGCGAAAAAATGGGCGTGGTCATGACCGGATGAGGGCGGGGCTAACTGTAATTTAAAGTGAACCCAGGGTGAGAGTGATATGGTGGCTGCCATATTTATTTCCTTTTAAACAATACTAGTTGCCTGGCAGCCCTGCTGATCTATTTGGCTGTAGTAGTGAACTGAATTACACCAGAAACAAGCCATGCAGCTAATCTTGTCAGTTCTGACAATATTGTCAGAAACCCCTGACCTGCTGCATGCTTGTTCAGGGTCTATGGTTGAAAGAATAAGAGGCAGAGGACCAGCACGGCAGCCAGGCAACTGGTATTGCTTAAAGGGAGATAAATATGGCAGCCTCAATATTATTCTCACCTCGGGTTCCCTTTAAAAGTGCAACGCAAAGACAGAGGGCCCAAGTTTTGGTGACCCTTTTCCCAGAAAATTCACATAATTGTGCAGGTTTTCTCAAGAAAATACACGTAATGTGAGCAGATTTTAACAAAAAACACGTCCAATGACCCCAATATGCACAATCAGTAGCAGATATGACCCCAATATGCACAATCGGTAGCAGATATGGCCCCAATATGCACAATCGGTAGCAGATATGGTCCCAATATGCACAATCGGTGGCAGATATGGTCCCAATATGCACAATCGGTGGCAGATATGGTCCCAATATGCACAATCGGTGGCAGATATGGTCCCAATATGCACAATCGGTGGCAGATATGGTCCCAATATGCACAATCGGTGGCAGATATGGTCCCAATATGCACAATCGGTGGCAGATATGGTCCCAATATGCACAATCGGTGGCAGATATGGTCCCAATATGCACAATCGGTGGCAGATATGGTCCCAATATGCACAATCGGTGGCAGATATGGTCCCAATATGCACAATCGGTGGCAGATATGGTCCCAATATGCACTATCGGTGGCAGATATGGTCCCAATATGCACTATCGGTGGCAGATATGGTCCCAATATGCACAATCGGTGGCAGATATGGTCCCAATATGCACAATCGGTGGCAGATATGGTCCCAATATGCACAATCGTTATCAGATATGGCCCCCATATGCACAATCGGTAGCAGATATGACCCCAATATGCACAATCGGTAGCAGATATGACCCCAATATGCACAATCGGTAGCAGATATGACCCCAATATGCACAATCGGTAGCAGATATGACCCCAATATGCACAATCGGTAGCAGATATGACCCCAATATGCACAATCGGTAGCAGATATGACCCCAATATGCACAATCGGTAGCAGAAATGACCCCAATATGCACAATCCGTAGCAGATATGACCCCAATATGCACAATCCGTAGCAGATATGACCCCAATATGCACAATCCGTAGCAGATATGACCCCAATATGCACAATCCGTAGCAGATATGACCCCAATATGCACAATCCGTAGCAGATATGACCCCAATATGCACAATCCGTAGCAGATATGACCCCAATATGCACAATCCGTAGCAGATATGACCCCAATATGCACAATCCGTAGCAGATATGACCCCAATATGCACAATCCGTAGCAGATTTGACCCCAATATGCACAATCCGTAGCAGATATGACCCCAATATGCACAATCCGTAGCAGAAATGACCCCAATATGCACAATCCGTAGCAGAAATGACCCCAATATGCACAATCCGTAGCAGATATGACCCCAATATGCACAATCCGTAGCAGATATGACCCCAATATGCACAATCAGCATCACCTGAAAAAGAAAAGAAAAACCCATTTACTCACCTACAGCCAGAAGACCTACTTTCCCGACCTCCTGTCCCGAGTCCCGACCTCCTTGTGGCGCGCAGCGCCCGCGCGCCCACGATCCTCTTCCTTCCCGACGTCACGACGAGACTTCCTGCCTGCATGCAGAGAGCAGGGCTACGGGAAAATGGCCGCCCGAAGTCTGCAGAACAGGGCTCCGGGCGGCCATCTTACCGTAGCCCTGCCTGCTGCTCCGTGCTGCAGCTGTGTGAACTGACTTGGCGTCTTTTAGACGCCTGAAGTCAGTTCACTCCAGGGGGTGCTTTGGGGGTGCTTAGACAATTCTAGGGGGTGCTCGAGCACCCCCTTGCACCCCCCTGGCGCCGCCCCTGCGCTTACAGTATATAGCAGCAATATGAACAAACATTGTTTCTTGCCTGACGAGAAGATGGCCTATATGTCTTTTTAAGCAGTGCCCTTGGCTGCAATTCCAGCATTTTGATTTTGCTGGATGTTTTTTTTTCCAACGGAATTCGAGCTCCTGAGGACTGTAAAATGCTGTGTTAAGCATGTTGTTTTCTGCCGGTTTTTTTACCTAATCAATCAACTTTTTTTAAAAAAAACTAAAAAAATAAAGACATCATTTACCATTTGTTAGTGAGAATGAAAGTTCTTATGAAATGGTTTCAACTTTGCTCACTAGTTAGTTTACAAAAAAGAAAAGGACATTCAAAATGATTCACTTTAACAATATATTTTGAAGAAAACATGACAATAAATTTTGGTATCACAACAGGGATTTGCCAGTCTGTCATTCAGTCTGTGTATATTCCCGTCTTAATCATTAGATACATGGATATAAATGCCCTCAGGTTCCCAGAAGATAGAACTAGAATACAGTAGATAAAAACATTTCACGCATACGGATGAAAGTGTTGAAACAGACATTTGTAATAACATAATCTCCATTTTAAAACTCAATTTCTTACTGTCCTGCGGTTGTTGTTTCTCATAGCATTTAATTGTATCGTCTTTGCAAACTTCTCATTGCTGAAAACAACATGGTAGATTTTTTCTGCTGTGCACTGGCCTTCTTATTATGTTAGTCAAAAAACATTGATCTTTTTTACATGTATTCCTGCTAGCACCTTTGATATGTGCCAATTTTAGGAGCATGTTTATTTTTAATAAAGGGGCACTATAGCGAAAAATTGTAAAATTTAAAATATGTGCAAATATATAGAAATAAGAAGTACATTTTTTCCAGAGTAAAATGAGCCATACATTACTTTTCTCCTATGTTGCTGTCACTTACAGTAGGTAGTAGAAATCTGACAGAAGCGACAGGTTTTGGACTAGTCCATCTCTTCATGGGGGATTCTCAGGGATTTATTTATTTTCAAAAGCACTTAGTGAATGGCAGTTGCTCTGTCCAACTGCCAAAAAACTGTGTAGCGAGCAGAGAAGCTGGCCAGCATCATTTTGTAAATCCTTTTTAGGGAATATCTTTATAAAGAATAAAAGCCTTACTGAGAATCCGCTATGAAGAGATGGACTAATCCAAAACCTGTCGCTTCTGTCAGATTTCTACTACTTACAGTAAGTGACAGCAACATAGGAGAAAAGTAATTTATGGCTCATTTTACTCTGGAAAAAATGTACTTCTTATTTGTTTATGTTTGCACGTATTTTAAATTTTACAAATTTTTCTCCATAGTGCTCCTTTAAGGAATGGGATAAGGCATTAATTTTATGAAGCATAGAGGAAAGTAACATAGAGTGATACATTACATAGGAGTTGATCATTAAAATCTTATATTTTTGTGGTATTCTTATCACATGAGCCACAAACGCTCACTCATATTAGAAAACAGTTTATTTGTGTAGATTCTAGCACATACAATTTTGCATGTGCTTGAATTTGCAAAATTAAATTAGCTGTCAAGAATTTGAAAAATCTGACTTATGCCAATGGTACTACTCTTGTGGCTCTAACTGTGAAATAATTAAAGAGCCTAGTCATGAATGTCAAACAAGAAAGTGCCAAAGCTGGTCTAGTGCTTATCAAGAAAACTTAAGTCATGTCATCTGCTCCAATGAACCATCTGCAAATAGATATGAAAAAAGTGGCAATTATAACCGGTTACATCTTCCTGGGATCAAACATCTCTTCAGATGGTGATTGCAGCCATGAGATTAAGAGATGCCTGTTACTAGGTAGGACGTAACGACTCGTAGTGTGCATGCACAGAGCACTCCTGGCCACGGGACCACGACCAAGGATGCGTGATGCTGGCCAGCGCTTGTGCTGTAGTGTGCGACCTGGCCACGACTTATTGGGGCTTTTACAAGGGAACAGAGGGGGATAGAGGGGAACAGGGGGAGCGGTGGGCATTAACACTCCTTCAAATACATGTCTCGTGTATCCTTTAAGAAGCCAAATCTCTAAAAGATATAACGAGTAACTCTCACTGATAATTAAGGAATACCCAGATGACTCTTGGTGGCCCAGAACCACCTGCAAGGCATAAAAAGCTAAAGAAAAGACCAAAAAGCCCTCTATCAAAAAGTAAAGCTAAATGTAATTTTGCCTTCTTAAAACACAAGGCATTTGCAATAATTTAGCTTTAAGCGAGCAACTGTGGTTGCAGTTCTGGGTCCACATGAACTCTCTGAGTATTCCTTAGTATTGGTCCATGCCCTATCCCATAGAGACATATCAATTCATACCATGCACTGATGAGGACCAAAAAGTCAGAAACAGGCTGCGTGTATGCTGGGTTGATGTGGCTCTGTAAAATGTATTAGCTACAGGCTCACTATACACCAGTGGTTTTGGTTGTGCAGCCTTGCTTTCAGGGGTATAGAGAGATGATTTGCATATTCAGGACAGGAGTGATGCATCATGAAAATCGTGTGTTGCTAAAAAATAAATAAAATATTGTGAGGGCAGGGAACAGATAAAAAAAATACAGTAGTTCAATATTTGTTTGTATGGGAGCTAAATAAACCTTAATTCTGCCTGAGACATAAACATTTATACCAAAATAAGACTATGGGATTCTAAGAAATTCCTGTTTCGGATCAAAACTATAGAAACACTTGTTTATATCATCAGTTTATTTTCACTTCAGGTTTGCTTTAAATTCAAACTGAATATTGGGGTGCACCAACTTTTTGCCTCATTCTCAACCCCAAGTATATTATTATTATTATTATTGATTTATAAAGCGCCAACATATTCCGTGGCGCTGTACAATGTAAGAAACAAACATGGGGTACATACATAATAAGTGGTACGCAGCGTGACCAAGCGTCTGTATAGACGCGAAACGGCCGTCGCCGGTCCCACCCTGTGCCCTGGCTCCTTGACCTCCACCACACCATCACCTTGAACATCACCAGGATGAGGTAGACAGTGTATGTGGTACCTTTATGGATGTCTGTCACTACATGCAATAAACAGCACTGGACGGAAGGTGCCCGGAGTTCGTCTTTTCTTCTTCTACAGTTTTCATTGCATCAGTGCTTCCTTCGCATTATATCCGTGAGCACACGTCCCAGCTAACTGACAGCGGCAACCACAGATGGCATGGTGAGACTTTTTTGCTTTTTTATTCACTCACATGGTAATGCTCATAGGTAATAGGGAGTGCCACTCTGAGGTCTTCCTTGTTCTCCCCATACAGTACATAATAATACAGACAATTGTGTCCACCAATATACAACAATATACAAGATACATAATTAGTGACAAAGAACAAAGAATGATACAAAATACAAAATATAGAATTGGTAATGACAGTGATAAAAGTAACACAATGAATAAAATGTATAATGATTTCCAAGACACAAGAGAGAGCCCTGCCCTTGTGAGCTTACAATCTAAAGGGAATGGGTGGAGGTTTTCAAAGAAGTATAAAATAATTAGGGATGGGACGAATCCACAATTTCTTCGAATCTGAATCCGGATCCGAATCTAAAAAGGTTCTCGAATATCTCGAACCTTTCGAATCCTGAATCTAACGAATCCTGCACATACGAATTGTGCGATCCGTGGTATAGTTGCCCGCAGTATAGGTAGCGAGGTAAAGGTGCCTTCAGTATAGCTAGCTAGGTATGGGTGCCTTCAATATTGGTAGCTTTCAGTATAGGTAGCAAGGTATAGGGGCCTGCAGTATAGGTAGAAAGGTATATGGGCCTTCAGTATAGGTAGCAGGGTATATGGGCCTTCAGTATAGGTAGCAGGGTATATGGGCCTTCAGTATAGGTAGCAGGGTATATGGGCCTTCAGTATAGGTAGCAGGGTATATGGGCCTTCAGTATAGGTAGCAGGGTATATGGGCCTTCAGTATAGGTAGCAGGGTATATTGGCCTTCAGTATAGGTAGCAGGGTATATGGGCCTTCAGTATAGGTAACAGGGTATATAGAGGCCTTAAGTATAGGTAGGTATGTAGGTAGGTATAGGGGCCTTTAGGTAGGTAGGTAGGTATAGGGGCCTTTAGGTAGGTAGGTAGGTACGTATAGGGGGCCTTTAGGTAGGTATAGTGGCCTGTAGGTAGGTATAGTGGCCGGTAGGTAGGTAGGTATAGTGTCCTGTAGGTAGGTAGGTAGTTAAAGGGACCTTCAGTATAGGTAGCAGGGTATAGGGCCTTAAGTATAGGTAGGTATGTAGGTAGGTAGGTAGGTAGGTATAGGGGCCTTTAGGTAGGTAGGCACGTATAGGGGGCCTTTAGGTAGGTAGGTAGGTAGGTATAGAGGCCTGTAGGTAGGTATAGGGGCCTTTAGGTAGGTAGGTAGGTACGTATAGGGGGCCTTTAGGTAGGTATAGGGGCCTGTAGGTAGGTAGGTACGTATAGGGGGCCTTTAGGTAGGTATAGGGGCCTGTAGGTAGGTAGGTATAGTGGCCTGTAGGTAGGTAGGTAGTTAAAGGGACCTTCAGTATAGGTAGCAGGGTATAGAGCCTTAAGTATAGGTAGGTATATAGGTAGGTATAGGGGCCTTTAGGTAGGCAGGCACGTATAGGGGGCCTTTAGGCAGGTAGGTAGGTATAGAGGCTTGTAGGTAGGTATAGGGGCCTTTAGGTAGGTAGGTAGGTACGTATAGGGGGCCTTTAGGTAGGTATAGGGGCCTGTAGGTAGGTAGGTACGTATAGAGGGCCTTTAGGTAGGTATAGGGGCCTGTAGGTAGGTATAGTGGTCTGTAGGTAGGTAGGTAAGTATAGTGGCCGGTAGGTAGGTAGGCGTCGCCCCCCCCTCCCCCCCGTGCCTCCTCCGCTCACCCCCACGGCCTCCTCCGTCCCCCGTGCCTCCTCCGCTCACCCTTGCATAAGTATCAACTCACCTGTCCAGTGGAGCGCAGAGCGGCAGACCTCGTCGTTACTTCTCGGTTCCCTCAAGTGGCCGGACCGGCTTTTACTGATGACGTCATTGTAAAAGCCGACACTAGAGGGAACCAGGAAGTCAGTGAGAGGTCTGCCGCTCTGCGCTCCACTGGACAGGTGAGTTGATACAAAGTTTGCGGGCGGGTGGAGAAGGCCTGGGGAAGGGGGGGGGGGGGGATGGGGTCGGAGGAGGACGAGTGCGAGCGGCGGATGCGCGGCGATGCAGCGTCGGGATTCGGCGGATTCGTAAAGTGGAAAATGGCATCGGGATTCGAATCCACGAATCTCGAATATTTCCCAATATTCGAGGGATTCGTGGAATCGCCGGATTCGTCGTCCCATCCCTAAAAATAATTTAAAATTGTTAAAAAATTGTTTAAAAGGAGAGTTAATGTTGACTTATCTCCCTCTAAAGATGCACACAAGGCTTATATAGTCGTATTTTTAGATTTAATTTGCACAAAAACACAAGGACAACATGTTTTGTGGGGCTTTCCCGCTTCTTCAGGTCCATGACGGAAAAAAAACAATGGCTGGGGTTTGGTTTGGAACGAGCGCCTTTAGTATATAAGCATATAATCCCTTTCAGCAAATACACAAGATGAAAGATGTATCTAAAAAGTGCAGAATCATTAAAAAGTTATAAAAGAAATAGCTTCCGTCAATGTTCCACGGCTCATTTTATTTTGAAATATTTGAGCAGATATTGGGGAAAAAAACATACCCTACTTCAGCGTAATGGGTTTTCACAGCACTTTGTAAAAAGATGGATTTTTCAATAGCAGATTGTAATTAGCCGGTTTTATCTCCTTCAAATCTAATATGTAAAAAGCATTGACATTTCCAGGTCTATATGTTTTGAAATCAATGTTGCTTGAAAAATCTCCATTACCTCTCCATTGACACTCATCGCCTATCATTAAAGTCTGTTTACATTTGAGTAGCGGGCATTTATCATCTTGTCAGTAATAGAACTGGCTGCCTATTCGGAGTTCTGTTTTCTAGAATGTAAAACAACAAAATAAGCGTAGTTTTAATGGGCTTGTATTGTGCCAGTTGACTAATGTTTAATTAGCGTTCCTTGTGTAGAGATGGATGTGCTGGATTGGGCTGGCTCCAAAGTATACTTTAGTATTTATAGTTCACCCATGAACTGCAATTAGTAGTTTTTTAGGCAACAACAATGACAGAATCACAGAATTTACACGTTTAAAACATCATCTAATAAAACAAAAGCAATACAGCTCAACAGGTATGATTATATAGCCGTGTGTATTTATTGAGCTAATTAGTAGTTTTGCTGGAAATTCGCTTTGTTCACTTCACAGGCAGTTCAACTAAGTAGTTCACGTTCGAGATTCAGAAGATATTGAATATGAACATTACTGAAGCCAAAAAATATTTTTTACATCCTCTTAAAGTGGACCTGAACGCTTGCACAGGGCAGAAGGAAAATATAGAGAAATATACCCTGTATGTATTTAGAGAGTTTAGCCTGTCGAATTCCCCCTCTTCTGTGACTAATCACAAGTGTAAATTGATATCTCAGCTGTGTCAGCTGGCTGCCTTGGCAGATCAGCTAATTTGTAAAGACGGTGTTAACCTATGTCTGCTTTCATGAAAGCAGGAAGTAGACACACTGCAGATTTATTTGCAGGAACTGTATCAGATGTAACAAAGACGTATGAGCAGAGGCTGCCAGGCAACTGATATTGTTTAAAATGAAATAAATATGGCAGCCTCCATATACCTATCACTTTATTTTAAATGTCTGGAGACTGTAAAACACCGGATATATAAAATTAAAATGACCACAATAGAGCACCTGTCAAAACAAAAATATTGGTCCTTATTCAATTAACTTTTCTCCTGAGTTTTCTCTCAGCATATACTTTTTGATCTTATCTGCAAAATAACTTTTGCAGCACCTAACAATTGAAAAAGTATTACCATACTGTATATACTTGCATATGATGCCTAGTACACACCATAACATTTTCTGTTAGATTTTTCTGTTAAGGGAGCCATACACTAGCCAACCAACCAACCAATCGACCATCCAATTCGATTATTATAATTGAATTGGATGAAAATTGGTGCTGGCAAGTGCATGCCCGACCGACAAAGCGACCAATTTCGGGACAGAAATTGGCCGCACGGTCGATCAGCATGCTGGAAAATTTCGGCCCGAAGTTGGTTGGTCGGGTGCGTGGCGGTATGGCGGCCGAATTGCAACGAATCCCCCGCTGCTGCCGCAATGTATAAATGTATGTAGTGTAGTGCATTTATACATTACATGTCCGGTGTCAGCCTCCACGCGGTTTCCGTCCATCTCGCCGTGTTCCGCATACACGCCGGCGGCGCATAGTGTCTGACATCAGACGCTATTCGCCGCTAGCGTGTATGCAGCTGTTACCTGACGAGATGGACGGACACAGTGCGGAAGCTGCTACAGGACAGGTAATGTATAAATGCACTACATTACATACATGTATACATTTGGGGGGCAGTGGCGGGGCGGACGTGGCAGCTCAGCCGATTCCCTGATGATTTCATGCTGAAATCGGATGGGAATCGGCCTGTAGTGTATGGGCAGATTTGATTAGAGACAAATGTATCTCTAATCAGATTCAATTAGAGATAAATTTGTCTCTTGGTCGAATCTGCCCATAATCGTTCTAATGTATGGCCACCTTTAGATTTTCTGTTAGATTATTTTCTGTAAAGTACTGGTAGAGACTGGTCATTATCTCTGGTGCATTGTCTTCTTGTTATCTCCTGCTGAGTAGAACAATGCCTAATTGCTAGGCAGATAGATGGTTAGATAGATAATTTCCAACATGTTGGAACTGATCTATCTGGCAGCTAAATCTAACAGAAAATCTAGCAGAAAATTGTATAGTGTGTACCTAGCATAAGTCGATCCGTGTATAAGCCAAGGTACCAACTTTTCCCTCAGAAACCAGGAAATAGTGATTGACGCGTATTATCTCCCGCCCCAGTATAGCCCCCTCCGCGGTAGCCAGATGTGCCCCCAATACAAGTCATTCCTTCTCCTCATAGCCAGATGTGCCCCAAGGATGATACAGCTGCGTCTCTAGATGGTGTCAACGATATGAGACACAGCAATTGCCACACAGGAAGAATCCCAGATCATTGAACAGCTGACAATGATGTTTGCACATTCTGCTCCACAAGCCGGGGGACACATTTAGTCTTGCGCAGCGCACTTTGCACATCATGTTGCAGGGGATGGGGTTCATGAACACAGCAAGGAGCCAGCTGGCAAGAGCAATTTATTTTTAGTATTTTCTTCAATTCTGGGGGCTTAAAGAACAACTGTTAGCCATCATATGTCCCCCACAAAAAATACATATGTAAGTAGACAAATAGACAAGACAAATAACATTTATATTTCGCTTTTCTCCTTGCGGACTCAAAGCGCCAGAGCAGAGCAGAAGCCACTAGGGCGCGCTCTATTGGCAGTAGCAGTGTAAGGGAGACTTGCCAAAGGTCTCCTACTGAATTAGAGCTGGCTTACTGAACAGGCAGAGCCGAGATTCGAACCCTGGTCTCCTGTGTCAGAGGCAGCGCCCTTAACCATTACACCATCAGTAGATAAATGCTTGCACTGTCCACGTTTTGGTTTCTTTTAATTTTCAATTTATATTATTTTCCTGGCAGGGGCCATCTTGTGCCCTCCAGGTTAAAGAATCCCCCCCTCCGCATCCCCCTCCTCCCCGCACTGATTCAGAGCACAGCAGGGAGGATAAAGGCAGCAGGCACAGACTCACCTAATAATGTATCCAAGTGCTGGCATTCCCATCTGTTCTCTGCACTACCACCGGAACCATTATTCAGTGAGTCTGTGTGCAGCTCCTTTATCCTTCCCCAATATTCAGCAAGGGGAAGAGGGAGAATTCTGCGGGCGGTGGGTGGCAGATGCAGCAGAGAGGGAGCCCACATGCCTCTGGAGGAAGTGACAGGAGACAGCCTCTGGCCCCCTCCCTGCGCACTAACACGGCTGAAACATAGAGAGTGAAGGGGAGAGCAGACGGCCAATCACAGCGCAGAGAGGTGAGTGACAGAGGCTTCAGCCAATCAAGCTGATACAGCATAGCATGCCACTTCTCTTTTGCGTCTGTGTTAGTCTGCGTACCATCTTAGAGCCTGGGGAGCATGGGGAGAAAAGGAGCACAGAAAGATTGATTTTGTTTGAGTTTGGATTTGCATGGTTAGCATCCTCTTGACTATTGTAACAGCCTGCACTAGAAAATTAATTTTGTATTTAATGCCTAACAGTTACTCTTTAAAAGTATTTTATTAAAAAAATTTGAAAATGTTTCCTGTGACAAAATTTAGGAGAAAATTTAATTGAAGAAGGGTCATTGTCCGGAGTTGTGAATGTGAAAAAGCACATATTTCCCCTCATAAGATTCCATGGACCATATTCTATTAAAGCAAAGTCCCCGTAATCCAGAATTCAGATAGCTGAAAGTCTTAAATAACCAGCATGCCTCAGTGGGATAACAGAGGCTGTGCTTTGGGTTTTCTGCAGGGCATAAAATACTTACCGAGCCTCCAGTGACATCTTCTAACCTTCCTGTAGCTCCTAGCGACATTCCGGCGTCTGTGCATGGCTCCCAGCATGTCACGTGACCTGACGTGGGTCAGATCACACGCTGGGAGCTGTACACGGAGGATGCTAGGAGCTACAGGAAGGTTAGAAGATGGAGGCTCTGTAGGTATTTTAACCTGCACGGGGGGTGGGGTGCTTTTTCGGCCTACAAGCACTTGTATGCAACACCAGACAATCCCTCCCGTTGCCGGATACCAGGGACTTTGCTGTACCATTTTCCTGAGTTTTCTCCAAGGAGATTTTTTTTTCAACCCTTATCATTAAAATACTTTTAAAGCTCCCACCAAGCAAGAGATTACTCAAAATAAGTTACTTCTTTCAAGGGCTTCCAATGCAAAGTAGCTAATCTATTTTGTACTCACCTGGGGCTCCTTCCAGACCCTCACAGATGTCTCAGTCCCTTGCCGCAGCCCCGGTCCTCCTCGTTTTCCCCGCTGGCCGCTCGTAATGATGGCGATCCGCCGGCAGGGCACCTGAGTGTCCAAGTCATCTTGCGCGTACTGCAGCTGCGCACAACTACCACGCAGATGCAGTACCCATAGGCAGGCTAAGATCATTGCGGTCGGCCAGCAGTGACATGTAGGAGGACTGGGGCTGCGGCGGGAGACTGAAACAGCTGCGAGGGGCTGGAAGAAGCCCCAGGTTAGTAGAAAATAGATTAATTATTTCGCAACGGAAGTCCTTTAAATACTTTTTTAGTAATTTTAAAATTGCTAAGTGCTGAAAAGTAATGTTTCCAATAATGTGAAAAATGATCTCCTTGGAGAAAACTCAGGAGAGAAAGAAGATAAGATATGACTTGGATCCTATTAAATTAACTTTTTCTCCTAAATTTTCTCCTAGGAGATAGTTGTTGATCTTCTCTTTAAAATAGCTTTTCAGTACTTTGCAAATGAAAACATATAAAAAGTACTGTATATACTACAATACAAGTCGACATCGTATATAAGTTGACTCCAATATTCCAGCCCTCTTAAGCTGGAATGTTTTATTGACTCAAGTATAAGTCTACCCAGCAAAGTTAATGTCTTGGGGCTCAGGAAGGATTAATGAATGCACTGCATACAGTATTGCAGCCATTAACCCCTCTTGTCCCTTAAGCGCAGCCAATACCTCCTCCAGGCCCCCAAGTGCTGCAATTATTCACTCCCTTTTATGAAGCCCAGTATTTCCCCGCCCCTTTCCTTGTTAATTGTTGTGGCAAGAACTTTCAGACCTGTGTTTTCTTTGGCATTTCCTTTCCTCAAAATACCACTTACCACTGGGTAAATTGCTGCAAATGGGAATGTCACCATTGGTACACACATTACTCAGTGTGTTTAGTGTTGCCCACGATTTCTGTATAAGTCAACCCCTATTTTACGTTTATGAAATTAATCACACCTAAATTCTAGATTTATACTAGAGTATATACAGTACGTGAAAATGTACTATCAAAATAATTTTGAGAATTTTCTTGTTTGCTGATGCCTTACAAGGCATTTTTTTTAATAAAGTGTAAAAATATCAACTAGGGGAAAACTATGGGAAAAAGTTAATTGAATAGGGGCCCATGCCTTTGCTTCTCTTTTCCTGTTGATTGAATTTTCTGAAGGCTCAGACTATTATGGGTTAGTCCTCCTAATTTTACCATAAATGTCATTGTTTTGTTTTAGTGCTCATGAACTACCTTGAAAATGAATTTGTGTTTAACTTGTCATTCTCAAAATTACACAAAATTACAGAAAATAGCAAAGCAGATGGTTTTCAGTGAAGCAATAGTGAGATGGTCTCAGCCCATGTAGCACTGGACCATGTAGCGTTTGGGACCAAAGTACAACTTGTGCCTAAGCCAGTTTTTCTTTTTTATGCACATGTCAAGAAAATGCGTTTCAGACTGAACAATCATAAAAGATCCCTTAACCTATTTTAGTTCCTGGACGTATTTTGTACGTCCAGGAACCATGCGCTCTCCCGCGGCCGATCGCGCGCGTGCACGCACGCTCCCGGCACGCGGTTCGTTAGCCAGGCAATCAGTGAATCAGGCTATGGTGCCCAATCACTGATTCCTCTCCCCCGCTGAAAAAGCGACAGCTTCTCTCGGAAGCTGCGCTTTTTCTGCCTGTTGCCTCCCCCATACGTCTCTCTAAGCGTATGTTACGCTTAGAGTGACGTCATGTAAACAAACTCATGGCCATCTTGTGGCCAAAAAGTAAAACTACAACTAAAAGTAAAAAAAATAAAACTAAACACACATTTACATTATAAAACTATTGTTTACATCCCACCCTCCCAAAAATACCCAAATAAAATGTTTAATATAAAAAAAAACAAAATAATAACAATAAAAAAAAGATGTAAATATTTACCTAAGGGTCTAAACTTTTTAAATATCAATGTAAAGATGAAATATTTCTATTTTTTTTTATTTTAAACTTGTAAATAGTGATAGATGAAAAACAGAAAAAATACACCTTTATTTCCAAATAAAATATTGTCGCCATACATTGTGATAGGGACATAATTTTAACGGTGTAATAACCGGGACATATGGGCAAATACAATACGTGAGTTTTAATTATGGAGGCATGTATTATTTTAAAACTATAATGGCTGAAAACTGAGAAATAATGAATATTTTCCGCTTTTTTCTTATTCTTCCTGTTAAAATGCATTTACAGTAAAGTGGCTCTTAGCAAAATGTACCCCCCAAAGAAAGCCTAATTGGTGGTGGAAACAACAAGATATAGATCAGTTCATTGTGATAAGTAGTGATAAAGTTATAGGCTAATCAATGAGAGGTGAACATTGCTCAAGTGAAAACGACGGAACGCGAATGGGTTAAACTATATATTTTTTGAAAGCAGAAAAGCTATAGAATTTAAATATAGGGTTATCACTTATATGATTATTGATTTAATGATTATTAATTTTTTTTTTGCAAAAGGAAAGCAATGTTTGGCTTGTACGGTTATAGCTGGGAATCGGGTGGTTTACAGCTCATCCAGAATTACCCATTCATGATTTGATTACACAGGACAGATGTCCAATATTACTTTCCGTTGGTGATATATTTCTCAACCTGGATGTTGACAGCTTGTGGAGCCTCTGAAGAAGAAGTAATCTGCTGCAAAATGCATGTCATATTTTTCTACGAGTGGGTTATTCAAGCTGGATATACTGATATCAAGAGTTATATCTTCATGCTGTTCACTGAATAATGTTATATTGTACATGGTGTTCACAATGAATTCTGCATTGCTTTCATATTAAATCATATGTCATCCATTGTTAAGATATTATTTAGGCTTTGTTAATCTATGCCAAGCCACTGGAATACCTTGTTGCCGTTAGTAGACATGTCTCAAGCTAGGTGGAGCTTTTTTTTCTTTTTTGTCATATCTGTGAATGTGTCAATTTTTTAAACTAAAACATTTGCATCACATGACACGACGTTGAGACGTGCCAGCATATTACACACTACCTGCCAGTGTGCAATATGCTGACCGCATGTCATGTGGCACCCTGTTGCCATGGAGATGTGTCGCTGGACAGCGATCAGGTGAGTTAAAAGTCTCCCCTAGCTACCGCCCACTTGCGACTCTGCAGGTAAGGAGGGTGGAGGAGGGGAGGAATGCGGCCCATGGTCTACAGCATGCGGCCCGGGCCGCAAAAAGTTTGCCCAGGCCTAACCTATCCCTTAATGAGCAGGGCATATCTATGGACTTACATGCCTCCCTTAAAATTGTTCACTTTCCTCCTCCCTTATTGCGTCATTGTTATTGCTTCTGTCTGTTAGCACCCTCTGCCGCTGAAGTAATGAACATATTAACATGAACTGATTCATTTAGCCAACTTTTTGTAATATTGACCAGAGTGGATAACACTCGGTTCAATTATATATATTTTAATACCAAATAGGTACAGTTCCCCGCATCCCAAAAAAGTGCTAATCTTAACACTAGGGATTTTTTTGTGGGATGGAATAATCTTTGAAAATACTCGCAGAAATGAGTCATTCACATATAAATCGAAAAGTTTTAGCAACTTTGTAAAAACATTATATATATATATATATATATATATATATATATATATATATATATATATATATACACATTATATATATATATATATATATATATATATATATATATATATATATACACAAATATTAGCACATATAGCCTATTACAGCTTTGCAAGGTAAATAAAATACACATAAATATAATTTGTCTCTTTTATATAGGAAGCAATTCAGTCAACAGGTTAGTATCCTACAACTATATGGCCAGTTTGTATAATAAAACCAGCTCACAATGAATACTAGCACCCTAACTAATCAATATCACATATCTTGTAAAAATAGCAGAGTTTGACACCATTCTCAACGTGTTTCGTGAATTATTCTTGCAGTGGTGTTCACTTCTTCAGGAGTATTATTCCTGGCTTATAGAGAACCCGAGGCGGCCTTGTGAAATCTTAATAGGATGCAGAGGCATGTTCTTTGCACAATGACATGCCTCTGTGTTTTTCTGGTGTTGCCACCAGTCCCCCCTGGGCTCTGCTGTCCCCCCGCAAAATAGCACTAGGCTAGCAACAATCTGCTTGTCACTAGCCTTCTGTTTACTTTGTATTTGTCAATCACCCTGTGCCTCCTCCCGCCTCCTCCATTGCATGGCTCCCACCTCTGTCCTCTTGCTCTCTGCCTAAGCCGCGACCCGGAAGTACTTCCTGTATCAATGCTTAGCTACCGATTGGAGGAAGCTTACATGCAGCCTTGACACTGCCAAGACGCGATACTACAGCACGAGATGGTGCAGCATAGGCAACGGGGGAGAGCCCGTGGATAAAACTCTGTGCATAATTTTACACCTGCGAGCATGTTAGTGAAATTTTTAAGAAAGTATTGATGTTTTTAAACTGGATTACGCTATGGGAGATTTTTATTTGGGGTATCTGGATTAAATGGAACCTGAGCATTGACAGTGGAACCAGGACCCTGAGGCTCCAAGGCTTCCTGGGCATATGCAACATTTGACCAGTCTAGCAGTGGTCACTGCATAATTGGTTAGTCTGTTTCCTGCTGGGTGCTATCTGGTGGTGGATTAATGAGGAATTGAGGACATCAGTGAATACAAGTTTCAGCAGAGGATAATGGACTGTTGTTAATAGTTTATCTCCTATGGAGGATGTGCGCTGTACTCTATATATTATGTTTGATGCAATGAATGTTTGCATGTCTGCACTGTGCAGCATGTAACAGGGCCAGAATTAGGACACCTATGAATACCTGGATACTTCTGCACAGTGTAGGCGACTACGCAAGGGAATGCATTTTTTTTGTAACTAAGACCCCGACTTTTAACTAAGATGTAGGGATAGCAGTGGTGCCTGGATGATTGATCCATATGAATGCAGTTGTTTGAACATTTGCATGTGAGTGTGCAAAGGGTTAACGTTTTTTTTTTTTTGCACAATTTTTCTGGCCCCACCCTCTTTAGCACCTACCTAAAAACGTATTTAAATGTCCTAACTTTCAAAAGCAAACAAAAACCCTAATCATTGATCCTTCCCCAATATGTGGTATGATTGAAAATGTTTCCTCCAAAAAAGGGCTTATTTCATCAGTCTATGCATTTCTCCTTAGTCCCTATTTGAATAAATATCCTATTAAAAGTAAAACTGGCTGGCAAAATGAAATTCCAGAATTAACAGATGAGCTCTGGAGTGATGCTTTACAAGCTATTCCTTATTTATCTGTAAATGCTTCACAAAAATTTTCCCAAACTAAAATTATTCATAGAGCCTTTTTTACTCCTAAACGACTTTACAGAACGGGTCTAAGAGAAGATCCTTTATGTCCTCGATGTCAAAGGGATCATGGAGATTTGGTACATATGTTGTGGAGATGTCCCAAACTGCACAGGTATTGGGGAATGATTATTAATACTTTATCAGGGATTTTTCAAACCGAAATAGTGAATGATGTCAATACATGTATTCTTAGTGCGACTGATCTTTCTGACCCCAAACAAGTATCCCATATTGCAATTCATAGAAGTCTCTTTCAGGTGAGGCTATTAATTCTTAAGCATTGGATAGATGAAACTCCCCCTACTTACACGCAATGGGTTAAACAACTCAATGAGTATCTTAAGCTGGAAAAAATAGTACATATGCATAGAGGTAATGGGGCTCGGTTTGAGAATATTTGGGATAAATGGTTGGATACCCCTGAGGTGGTTGACTTTGACTTGATTAGGGATAGATTATTTCGATAAGAATCTGGTGGAATGTAACATTTTCTATCTGTAAAATATATACACATCTCTTTAGTAATATGTTCTATGATGATGATCTAGAAGCTCCAAATCGTTCACACAAAAAGTACTCTTTATTTCTATTGCAACTAGATATAAGTCTGAATTATGGTTTTCTCTGTTGTGCCTTGAATACGTTAATAAACTTGGTTTGATAAAAAAAAAAAAAAAAAAATGTCCTAAATTTGAGGGAATGTGCCTGGATATATGTATCTTTTACGAGAATGCAAAGTGGTTAAAGTGAATGGGAACCACATTTAAAAAAATGAGACAGATACTTACCAAAGGAGAGGGAAGGCTCTGGGTCCTATAGAGCCTTCCCGCTCCTCTCCTGGTCCCCTCGTTCCAGTGCTGGCTCTACCGGTCACAGTATTTGACTAAATTAGTCAAATACTGCTTTACCCGGCCAAAGAAGGCTTCAGAAGTCTGCAGGGAGCCCGAGTGCTCCTGAAGAAGGGTGGCTCTGTACTGCGCCTGCACAAGCACGCTCTCTTGCATGCTCACGCCTGTGCAGTATGGAGCCGCACGTCTTCAGGAGGACACGGCTCCCGAAGATTTCCAAATACCCTTTCGGTGGGGGATTGAAACGGGGGGAGCCAGCACAGGATAGAGAGCACTGACAGAGGAGATGGAAGGCTCTACACGACTCAGAGCCTTCCCTCTCCTTAGGTAAGTATTTGCTTCATTTTTTTTAAATGTGGTTCCCATTCACTTTAAAGTACCAGTACTATAAAATGTATGTGGTGTTAAGATAATTAGTCCTCAAGATATGCAGCCATGCTTAGACACTTACTGTCCCATTTTTGTGGATACAACATTCATTCTGAAGTATGAATAGAACATTTCTCAAAAGAGGCTGAAATCAGTGCCGAGAAGCTAATGCTTACCCTGCTTTGTTCCGATAAGATTGGCAACTTGAAAGAAGGCCACATGCAGAGACTTAAAATGGCCAAGGGCGCGCCGTGCTGTGTGACATGTCAGTAGCGAATACTCACGTATTTCTACATTCTTCACTCACACTTTACGTTCTTAATGATATCCTCATGTCACTGATGATAAAGATCCACTTACAGCCACTTAAAACGCCTTCAGTTAAAATCTTTGATTATTACATTAGGTTGACTTTGCCCAAATGAAAATCAAGTAGAGGAAAGTAGAGGAATTGTTCAAAGCATTGGCAAGAAAAAACCAAGACGAAAAACCAGTGATGAGCCTTTGCCTTAGCAGATGTTCCCCACTCTGAATATGACACAATTAGTCTCACCAAAGTTCTTCAGCCCGGAGGGGGGTAGCTGTTCGCTTGAATTATTTCTGCATTGTGAGTTTTGTAAGAAGTATTTAATATATTTTTAGCAAGATAATTAAATAAGTGTCCCACACTTATTTCTTAGCAGATTGTGTGGAGAAAGTGTACAGATGTCTGACAGTTATGTGAAGCAAAGGGCAACTGCTCTTTTGCCTTTCATGATACAAGTTTTAAAGAGGAATTTTAAGGTTTGAACTTCATTCAAATCAGTAGCTGATAGCTAATAAAATAGGTGTGTGTGGGATGGTACAAAAGGGTATTATCATTTTTGTAGTGGGATCCAACCAAAATTTTGCTATGTGGCCCTATGGCTTCTAGCTATGACCTTGGCACTATGTGTCCTTAAAAAACAAGCAGCCTGTGGGCACAGGCATTCTGGAACCCTAAACTCCGCCCCCAAACTCAGGCCAAACCCCATATTAGGTAGGCATCTCTCCTCCCCTGATTAGGTAGCCAGATTTTTTTCCAGTATTTGGTAACCCCATTTTTCTAGGTAGTGGATATGCCCCCACCAAGTATAGGGATCCAGATGTGACCCCACCTCAGTATTAAGTAGCCCCCAAGTAGTGAGGGGGACAATTGGGTATGGGAGCTGCCTCTCCTTCATAAAGCGTCTGTAGGCATGAGTCTACAGTGCCCTATGTTAAATCTGGCCCTGAAAATAACACCAAGATGTAAGGTGGGTAAACTATATAACACTTATGATCAGAGAATGTGGTATACCACTAAAAACAAAACAATTTTCTGGTAATCCAAGGTGTTTCTACTTGTGGTACTACTGCTAGATTTCATGTTTGCTTGCGTAAGCTCACTGGCTCCAGCCTGCTGATCACCTGACATCTAACTGCTAAACAGCAACCAGCACAACTGCCATCTTCATGTTTGCTATTTCCCTGCATCAGTGTTTTACTACAGCTAACGTCTGGAAATATGCCTGAAGAAGGGGACTAGATCCCAGAAAGCTTGCATTATTTAACTGTATCAGTTAGCCATTAAAAGGTATTACTTTTACAAGACTTTGTTTTTTTCTACCTACATATACTTGTGGTACTGAAATTGAAGCCCACACCAAAGTGCTATGTAGTCGTCTTTTGCCATACCTCCTGTGCTGTCAAGCAAAGTCCTATATCCTTTGAGACCATGGCGGATTTATTCTATTTCTTGTAGGCCTCTGGTGGACAGGCCGGAGAGTCAAGGTTTCTACAGTCTCAAGTGAGCATTGTATACAGTGCAGTCTTACCCTTACCAAATATTGTCTCAAGTATAAAACACTTTTTTTAACCAGGGACGTTAGAGTTACGTCCTCTGTGTGGCCGTCTGTGGCTGATAGGACGTAACTCTAATGTCCTTGACGTCCCCTGCTCCCGACGTGATTGCACGCACACTGTTATATGACAGCTGACATCTGCCCTCACTGATCAGGAGCCATGGCGATTGGCTCCTGATCACGTGATCACTGATCACTATGATCACCGCCAATCGTAGTGATCACTGAAGTGCAGTGGCGGGCGGTGCCTGAAGAGGAAGTAGAGGATCCACTCACCTTCCTGACCCTCCCCTTGCGTTTGTTGCTCCCCCTTTGCTCTGCCCGGCATTCATCCTCACTCTGTCGCTAAGCTTTAGGTACTGGCTTGATGACGTCACTTAGCAGCAGTGCGAGGCTGCATGCTGAGGAGAGAGGAGGCAGAGAGAGCAGCTCATCGCAGGGAGGTGAGTAATGGCTGCTGCTTGCACTGGGAACATCTACCTATATGGGGGGACACCCATTACTAGTTATCTATACTGGGGATACCGCTGCCTGGCTATCTAAACTCGGGACAGCTAAACCAGGCAAACTGATCTGGTCCCCAAGGGGGGTTAAGTGGATGGTCCCCAAGTGGTTAACGAGGTTTACCTCATCCCACAAAATACTTTTTACATAAATTTTATAGTTAAAACACATCCTGTACATAGGTTGTTTTTGGTTTGAAAGTATTTTACATTATAATAAAACCACTTGACAGAAAACCGAGACAAAGCCATGATCAACTCTATTACTATTTTTTCCTTTTCCACCAAAGAATCGTTTCACATCGATTTGCACGACACGCAGCGCAGTTTTATATACAATTTGATCATACAATTTGCATCAAGATTGAATATGAAGTAAAAATTGTACCACTAATGGTTCATCCCATTTTACCATTTCTATGTAATATAAGGGAACTGCCTACATGATCCTTTCAGTATATTCATTTAATTTACCCTTATACTACATAGAAATGGTAAGATTGGAGGGGAAAAAATGTACCATGTATGCATTGAGCACCATTATGGCCACCATTACAGACACCTTAATAGTGGCCACTAAAGATCCAATCTTTTTTATCCAATCTTACCATTTCTATGTAATAAGGGAGAGTCTAAATTATCCATTCAATATATTCACTCAATTTACGGTATAAGCCGCAATCTATCACAGTGTACTGGACATTAGTGCTGAGAAAACTTAGTGACTTAGCAGTTAGTTTTATGCACAGAGCGATAGTTAAAATTGTTTCTGGATAAATCTAGAAAACTTCTGAATTTATTTTTTTAAGTAGTCTACAAGGCAGGCACCGCCAATGGTATAAAAATGCTCTTTTATTGAATTGTCATTAAAATGACATCAAGTCAATGAGTATAGCTCTGGTGACAGCCTGCTGTTTCAAGCTAGTTGCTCTTTGTCAAGCCATGCAGCCATCGATTGGCAATAATGACGATTCAATAAAAGATAATTTTTATACCATTGGCGGTGCCCGCCTCATGGACTACTTGTTATCCGGCCACAAGCTACTGTGAGCCAAGGCTTGGGCACACTAAAGTCTTGCTACATGGGTGCATGCATGTTAAAATACAGCAAGGGCGTAGCAATAGCCATAGCAGCCATAGCAGCTGCTATGGGGCCCTGGAGCAGTGGGTACTTACTGTATTCACCACCATTAATTTTGTCTCAGTGCCCACGAATTATGTGCAGTGTTGATTGCATGAAAATGTAAATTACCCAATTAATATCTATAGGGTACAGGCAGGTGGCATTGCTTAAGGGTGCCAACATCTGAGGGCCCCATGAAAGTTTTGCTATGGGGTCCCATGATCTCTAGCTACACCACTGATATACAGTATTCACAATACTGCTAATACGCTAAGATTTATCACTCCTCGCTATGGCTTTATATGACCCAGGAAAGTGCTCCGAACTCATACCACTTACAACCAAAAAGTTTTAGTAATTCCAGGTCAGGGCAAGGTTTGCATGACAATCTCCAGAACATTATTAAATCAGGACCTTTTATCACTCCGTTTTATGGGAGCAACCTGTATAGACTATAAAAATGTAAAAACGATATAAAAAAAAATATTGCTATACAATAATTCTTTCAATACAAACAAACCACATTCTCTGGTTTAGCGCATTACTTCCACTAATGAGACTTACGAAATGCAGTGTAGAGCTCAGGGAGTGTAAGATACCCATCCATATTGTAATCATCAAAGCGAAGTAAATCTCCAGTGCTACAATCCAAAAAGTTATCTTCTAGTTCCGTGTTCTTGGAAAACTGTAAGATATGAGACATAAATGTAAGTAAATGACATAGGACATAATAGTAATCATTTACATAGCTCTTCTAGGGGTTGTAGACACTACAATGAGGAACCCTCAAAGAAGCAACAGTGCCAATCTCTACTTAAAGAGTAACTGTAGTGAAAATAACATCGCTAATACAATTGCTCATGTTTTACGATAATCATTTATATATTATTAAGTCAGTGTTTGCCCTTTGTAAAATCTTTCCTCACCCCGATTTACATTCTGAAATGTATCACTGGTGGTGACAGCTTTAGTTCTGCCAGGTGATCTGTGTGGAATGTTTGTTTTTGAGAGTTATATGCACAGAGGGAGATGTTGCTTCCTTGGCAGTTGGAAACAGCTGTTATTTCCCACAATGCAATGAGGTTCACAGACAGCAAACTGTCAGGACCATGGTCAAGACATCACACTGTGGGAGGGGTTTCACCACAATATCAGCCATACAGAGGCCCCTGATGATCTATTTGAGAAAAGGTAAAGATTTCTCATGGAAAAGGGGTTATCAGCTACTGATTGGAATCAATCAGTCCTTTGTTAAAGTTCCTCTTTAACCTCCTTGCCGGTTATCCCAAGCTGAGCTCGAGGTAACCTGCGCAGGTGGATTGCTCTGATCCCGCTGGGCCGATTTTCACAATTTTTTTTTACTGCATGCAGCTAGCGCTTTGCTAGCTGCGTGCATAACTCGATCGCCGCCGCTCACCGCCGATTCGCCGCTACCCGTCGCGCCGCACCGCCCCCCCGACCCCTTGCGCAGCCTGGCCAATCAGTGCCAGGCAGCGCTGAGGGGTGGATCGGGACTCCCTCTGACGTCCCGACGTCCATGACGTTGGTGACGTCATCCCGCGCCGTCGCCATGGGGATGGGGAAGTCATGCAGGAAATCCCGTTCTGCATGGGATTTCCTGCTTCCGCAGATCGCTGGAGGGGATCGGAGTGGGTGGGGGTATGCCGCTTCTCAGCGGCTATCATTTAGCTAGCGCTAGGCTAGCTACATGATTTTGAAAATGTATTTTTTTTAAAAGTGCTGCGCTGCCCCCTTGCCACAGTAATTGGGACGGTAAGGGGGTTAAAGCAGCAGGGACAGCCATACTATCCCAGGAAAAAAACAAAACACATATATAAGCAGATATCTACTTGTTCTACTTACATAACATGTATTGTACTGTCCATGTTTTGATTTCAGTGAATTTTATACAGTAAAAGAGAATTCTGTCCCTGACATTTTCCATCTAGCTTCCCTCTGACTGAAGCCAATCATGATGTCATTTCCTCCCAACTTTTTTTCTCCTAGAAACTGCACTGTCATAGGTAGCCTTGTTTGTAAACACATGTGAGCACAGCATAGATCAGATTTCAGTAGCTCACTAAACTGCCCTCAGCTAATCAGTGAGGAGAAGCAGAAATGTGGGAGGGGTGATGACAAGCTTCCTTCTCAATGGCAATGGCAACAATAGAGCCAGGCTGACTGAGATAAGATTTATTACAGCATAAACTTTTTAGAATAGATTGGAGTGCTTGCGATGCAGGGTAAGGTTGCAGGCTGCATATTACACACAGAGCAATGGGTAAATGGAATTTGTTTTTGTGGCTGACAACCCCTGTTTAAGACACATCATTAAAAAGTGCATGAAATATCAATTTAAAGATTTTGAAGCATTGACAATAACACATTTCTTCTCTTTAAAATCTTTCAAATTTTTGGTTGTGTGTGTGTGTGTGTGTGTGTGCGCGCGTGCGTGCGTGCGTGCGTGCGTGCGTTTAACCTTGTTTCAGAAATAATTGATTGGAAATCCATGTTGGAAACACCTTGTGTTTCGTGCACACTGAAAACATTACAGCTTTAAACTGCTCTCCAATCCGTAGGGCTATCAGAATGTATCCACACTCACCGGGGCTAGAAAATGATGTTTTGTAAAAAGTCTCTGTGGAATAAAATGCTTATTCTCTGGAAAACGCTTCTGTGCAGGAACAGATAGGTGCATGTCCTGAAACCTTTATCAGGGCATTAAACGAGAAATAGAATGCTGAACACAGAACTGGAAGTACAAATGTGACAATTATCCCAGCATCCACTGGTGTGTGTAACTGTAATGTACTACAGAAGCTACACTATAGTTTTCCTAAGATGTACAATTAAGTGAAGGTAAGTGGAATACATGCAAGGCTGTCTACAATTTTTCCAACTGGCAACATGTATAGTCATTTGGAGTCCCTTTAGAAATAAATTAAAGAGAAGCTGAAGGAAAACAAAAACCCAGATTCTTCCTAAAGGAGCAGGAAGGCTGTGGGTCCTACATAGTCTTTCTGTTCCTCTCCTCATCCTCTCATTCCCCCGCAGGCTCCTATGTTTAAATCTCCTGCCCTGGGAGGCTGCTGAAGTCTCGGCAGCCCGAGTGCTCCTAAAGATGGGCGGGTCTGTACTGTGCATGCACGGGTGCGCGAGAGAGGGCGCTCTACTCACTATGGAGCAGCTCGTCTTAAGGAACCCGAGTGCTCCCGAACATTTCCAAAGCCCACCCGCAGCGGAAGAGAGCAGTCTCTGACCCAAGGCTCTAAAGGACCCAGAGCCTTCCCTCTCCTTAGGCAAGCATCTGGACTCCCTTCAAACTTATCACACCTTGTGGTTGATTTATGCAAAAATAGCAAAATTGTTGTGTTCAGGCATTGCATAGCATAACAGTTCTTACCACCAGCATCTTACCAGTTCTTTCACAAGTTTTGTGGTGTATGCTGTGCCAATAGAGCATTTTGGGCTCAATTCACTAAAGTGTGATAACTGCTATCACAGCAGTTATCACGCGATCTGCCGTGCGCAGCGCTTTGCGTGCGCAAAGCATTAGTCAGTGTGATAAAGGAAGGTTTGCGCGGGATCAATCGCTTGTTTCACACAAGTGATCGCGTGCAAACCTTCCTTTTTCACACGGAGTAATGCTTTGCGCGGGCAAAGTGCCGTGCGCGGCAGATCGCATGATAACTGCTGTGATAGCAGTTATCACACTTTAGTGAATCAAGCCCTTTGTGTGAAGTAGATAATGTGCAAATTGCTAGTGTTATGCATGTTATGCAAGTAGGATTGCACGAACAAATGCTAAGTTATGTACTATGTAAGTCGTGTAAACCACGAAATGCGAGTCATGATATTTTTAAAATGTGCGCTGTACAATTTGCACAAGTACAGTAGAGTCCTGGTTATCCAGAACTCAACTAACCAGCAGTCTCAACCAACCAGCACAAATCGCCAGCAGTACTCACAGTGGTAAAAGAGAACTTCTTAAGTTGTTGGTGGCATTTTCTGTTCTTAGAGACTCAGCCCTTGATCTTTATACAAGTACCCAATGTTCACAGGGTGAAGCTACGTTAAAAGGATATTAAAGAGTAAAAAGATTAGAGGCTAGCTGGTCCCTCTTGTCCATGAACCCCATAGCAACCACTACAATGGCTATGGCGATTGCTATACACCCGTGAACTGCCGTTTGCCATTTTATAGGAGCCTTGTAGAATATTCTGTATCCATTTTTCTAACTGCTGTGTATAGTACCACCCTGCATGATCCACAGAGCTATGCTGTGCGACTGAGACTTTATCACATGGGCAAGAAGACACACTCTGAGGAGCTCAGATATGCCTGCAGCTGGATGGAATTATAGATTTTCCTATGTACTAGATATAAACATAAATTTTGTTTCAAGGTATCCAGATCTCAGCATGTGCTCTTATCTGCTCGGTTGCAGTACTCTTTATTTGCAGTGATCTTTTATAATCGCACTCTGGCCTTTTTTCTGTTTTGTTTTCTTAGCTGGACAAAATGCTAATAACAAGAAATCAAATTAGACACACTGTAAACAAAATATTTATGTTTTAACCTCCTGAGCGGTATGGACGAGCTCAGCTTGTCCATCACCGCTGGAGGCTGCCGCTCAGGCCCTGCTGGGCCGATTTTCCTCAAATAAAAAGCAGCACACGCAGCCGGCACTTTGCCAGCCGCGTGTGCTGCCTGATCGCCGCCGCTCTGCGGCGATCCGCCGCAAGCAGCGGCGAAAGAGGGTCCCCCCAGCCGCCCGAGCCCTGCGCAGCCGGACCAATCAGTTCCGGCCAGCGCTAAGGGCTGGATCGGAGGCGGCTGACGTCAGGACGTCGGCTGACGTCCATGACGTCACTCCGCTCGTCGCCATGGCGACGAGGAAAGCCAAACAAGGAAGGCTGCTCATTGCAGCCTTCCTTGTTACTTATGCTTGCCGGAGGCGATCAGAAGAACGCCTCCGGAGCGCCCTCTAGTGGGCTTTCATGCAGCCAACTTTCAGTTGGCTGCATGAAATAGATTTTTTTTTATAAAAAAAAAAACCCTCCCGCAGCCTCCCTGGCGATCTTAATAGAACGCCGGGGAGGTTAAAGTAGGAAAAGTGTAGTAAGGACATCCTGAGACTACCAAAGTAGATTGTGCAGGGAAGGGAGGTGATGTTTAAATGTTCCATGCAGATCTGCACATGGCTGGATGTTTGAAGTGCACAAAGTTTAAAGGGCACCTAAAGTGAGAGGGATATGGGGGCTGCCATATCGATTTCCTTTTAACTACTTTACGACCACCTCACGCCAATGGGTGTGACCGCGGCGGCAGCCCCAGGACCGCCTAACGCCAACTGGCATCAAATCCTGGTGCTGCAGTTTCCCAGGGAATGGCCACGTGCATCCGCGATCGTACCCTGCCACTTCACAGAACGGAGTTCTGTGATTAGCCTGCTAGCCGCTGATCACGGCTAACGGGCTGCTTGTGAACGAAAGGGGAAAAAAATCCCCTTTGTTTACATGCATACAGCACTGCGGTGTCCAACAGAGCTGTACGAGATAGTCGATCCCCGGCCAATCAGAGGTGATGCCAATCATAGAGCTGATGCCTATGAGAGGCGGAGAGCAGGACGGATCGCCGTCCTGCTCAATTCTTTTGGCAGAAGGGAGGAGGGAAGGAGCGGGACAGCGGCAGCAGGAATGAGAGCCTCCAAGAGGCTGAAGAAAAAAATAAATAAAAGTGACAGCGGCGATCGGACCCTTCGGGCAGCATGACCCTTTAGGCACAAAAATAGGAGGTGAGTCCGATTGCCTTATTCCTTAGCTGGGCTGTGCAGGAGGCTGAAAAACCTGCACAGCCCAGTGCAGAAAAAAGTACCTGGTCTTTAGGGGGGTTTAACACTACAGTCATCAAGTGGTTAAACAATACCAGTTGCCTAGTATCCTGCTTATCTTTTATGCATTAGTAGTGCCTAAATCACTAGTCAAACTTCAGTTATACATCTGATCTACATGCTTGTTCAGGGTCTATGGCTAAAAGTATTAGAGGCAGTGGATCAGGACAGCCAGGCAATCTGCATTGTTTAGGAAAAATAAATATGGCAGCCTCCATAACCATCTCACTTCATGTGTCCTTAAGTAACTCTCCGATGCGTAACTCTGTCCGAAGCCTAACTCTCAGGCACCATCCAACTTGGCTGGATAGTGTAATGGTTAAGGGCTCTGCTTCTGACACAGGAGACCTGGGTTCAACTCTCGGCTCTGCCTGTTCAGTAAGCCAGCACCTATTCAGTAGGAGACCTTGGGCCAGTCTCCCTAACACTGCTACTGCCTATAGAGCGTGACCTAGTGACCGCAGCTCTGGCGCTTTGAGTCCGCCAGGAGAAAAGCGCAATATAAGTGTTTGTTTGTGTTTGTTTGATAAAATCAACATTAATTTGTATCTGGTAAATAAATAGTAATAAGGATGTTAACCAGGCAATCCAAAAGTGAAAAATCACTCTTAGTTTTCTTCTCCATCAAAGATCATTCCCCAGTTTCCCTGGCTCTTATTTGGTACATCTGCTGCACAAAGGAATTTGCAGGGCATGCTGAGTTTTAATTTTCTGTTCTTTACTTCCCCCTCAGATGTAACTAAGGCAGCCTGATTGGCTGAAGCCTCTTTCTCTCCCGTTTTCCCCGCCCACACCTCTGTTCCTCTCTGACTGGCCAATATTTATCATGCTGAGACAATGCACTTTCTACTGCAGAGCTGGGTGAGAGTGTCTGAAGAAGGCGGTCAATGCATACACAGACAGAGTAAGGGAGGAAATGATGTCAGGATTAGCTTCAAGATAAACAGTCAAAATAATATGGATTTTCTTTTTTCTTACTATAGAAAAATCATTACAATCAAAATGTGGATAGTGCAATACATATGTTATGTAATTAGAGCGAGTATTTATCTACTTATGTATGTGTTTTTTTTTCTGAGATAGTATGGCTGACAGCTCCTCTTTAAAGTGGATCTGAACTCTTCCACAACACAGAAGGAAAACATAGAGAAATGCACCCTTTATGTATTTAGATAGTTTAGCCTATCTCATTTGTGTGTAATCACAAGTTGTAATTTGATCTCTCCCCTGTGTCACATGACTGCCATAGTATAGTTAGCAGATAAGCTCATTTGAAAGCACAGGATGTTAACAGTATGTCTGCTTCCATGAATCAGGATGTAGAAACACTGCAGATTTATTTTAGGATTTGTATCAGCTGCAACAAAGAAGTGTTTTTTGCTTAAAGGCTATTATGCTGTTGCGTATCTTTTAGAGCAGAGAGGAGTTCTGAGTTCAGGTCTGCTTGAAGCTAAAATCTGCTGCTGCCTTCTGTGCAACGACCCCATATTACTGAGGCACGGATGTCTAAAAACATGTAGTACAACGCTGTGGAGCAGTGCCAATGGTGTACTTGGCTTGAGATATGCAAATAATTCCAAGTTGAAGCAGCATTATGCAAATGTTACTGTAAATCTATGCAGCGTGAAAATGGACCAATCAAAAGCTTCCACTTCAAGATTTAAATAGTCTATTTTCCAATAGATTTTCATAATAGCATAATTCTGTATCATGATAATTAGTGTTATTATTATCCTTTTGAGGTAAGATGTGTGTAAGCTCTGAGGTGATGCTTGCGTGTTTTAACCTCTTGTCAACCTACTGGAATAGAGTCTGAAGAAGGCGTATTTGCCAAAAGCTTCAACTTTTCATTTTAAAGGGAACCTGAGGTGAGAGACATATGGAGGCTGCCATTTTTTTAACAATGCAAATTGCCTAGCTGCCCTGCTAATCCTCTGCCTGTAATACTTCTAGGCATCCACCCTGAAGAAGCATGCAGATTAGATGTTTCTGACAAAAATCTGACAAGATTAGCGGCATGCTTGTTTCAGATGTGTGAGTCAGACGCTACTGATCAGAAAGATCAACAGGACAGCCAGGCAATTGGTATTGTTTAAAAGGAAGTAAATATGGCTCCCTATTTCTCTCGCCTCAGGCTCCATTTAAAGTGGGTTTGTCACCATAAAAATCAAATTTCAACAGCAACTGGTCTGAGTGTATTAAGTGATAAAGATCTAATCCTGCAATCAAAACTTTCAAAACTTTTTCTGCTGTTATGGTTTGGAGTTATCACATACCATAGGAGCACTTTAATTGCCACTGCCATCGGCTGGCAAACAGTTGCATGCTGGGGGGTATTTTTATCTATAATATATTCCTCCTCTTCCCTTTATTAGCCCCTGCTTCTAATGATGTAAGACAGTGCACTAGTATAGACCTTAGTGGGGGTGTCTGAAGACTCTGGGAGGAGGGTGTGTAACTAATACACAATTAGAAAGAGGAGAAAAGAAAATGAGAGAGGAAATGATGTCAGGATTAGCTTCATTCAAAGGTAACCAAGATGGAAACTGTCTTGAATAGGATTCTCTGCTTTTCCTTTATAAAATTCACAGGAATCATAACGTGGACAGTGCAATACATCTGTTATGTAAGTAGAACTAGTACTTATCTACTTATATGCGTGTTTTTTATTTCTAGGTTAGCATGGGTGTCGCTTGTTCTTTAAAGTTAGCCGATAAATAGTATTATCCTGATTCAAAACTTCCTGCTTTTACTGATGGCTAAAATGATCTTATACTCTACTGCTACATTATAAAGTGGTGTTTATTAACACTAAATATTCTGCTGACAAATCTGATTACCTAAAGCTGATGACTTGTGACTCATTTGGGAATGACACATCCCTCTCTTCTCTGTTCTCACTGCAGTAAAACCTGCCAATAAAGCTATGTTGAGATAGACTTCTGAAAATGGCACTTAAGAGACATTTGTGAAGATTAAAGAATGCTGAGCCAGTGTCTGAGTCAACTGCAATCATTAGAGTGAGTAGTGAAGTTCAGAGAAGCGTTCATGTTCAACGTTTGTGAGAAGGAACGGTTGGAAAACATCCACAGCAAACATTTTGTGGATGATTTTGGAGCTCATGTTGCAACTGAAGTAAATGGGGAAAGAATTAAATCAACCTTAAAGAGGAACTCCAGTGAACATTTTACTGTTGGCAGGTGATGTAGCTGCTGCATGGTTTTTGGCAGTTGGAAACAGCTGTAAACAGCTGTAAACAGCTATTTCCCTCAAAAGTTTGAACTTTTCTTGTGGGAGGGGTTACTTATGGAAGGAGTTTCACCACAATATCAGTCATACAGCGCCCCCTGATGGTCTGTTTGTGAAAATGACTAGATTTCTCATGTAAAAGGGGGTATCAGCTACTGATTGGGATAAAGTTTAATTTTTGGTCAGAGTTTCTCTTTAAAAGCATTGAATTGGTGTTCTCTAGATGCTGCAGGCAACACCTGCCCTTCACTGACCTATAGTTAGGTGGTAGCAATCTTCGACATTCATGGAGATATTGGTAGCTTTTTTTATTTTGAATGGCTGAATTTACCACTTTCAGGTAGTATGAGAGAAAGAAGGAAGAAAGAAAGAAAGAAAGAAAGAAAGCATGAGATCTTCAGTCCAATCCAACCTTACCTTGATCAAGGGGATTTTCTCAATGTGAAGAATTGGCAGAACAGTCTTTAAAGTATACCCGAGGCCAATAAAACACAAGAATTTATACATGCCGGGGGGCTTCCTCCAGCCCACTGCAGGCACGTGAATTCCCTCAGTGTCCATCTTGTCCCATCCGTTCTATTGCAGTCAGCTCGGTAAAGTCCCTAACAGAGTCAGCCGGGGACTACTGCGCATGTGCGTTACAAGCCTTACCAGTCTTAACCAATTACGTAGGTTCAGAACACTCCTCATAAGCGTGACCAAGTGCATGGCTAGTACCACACGTACAAAGTAGTCCCTGACTACTGGGGCTGACAGTGACAGAATGAACGGGACCGGATAGACACTGAGGGACCTGGAGGAAAGCCAAGTATGTATAAATGCTTGTGTTGCATTGGTCTCAGGTTTACTTTAAGGGTTTCACTATTTTTGGCCCAATAAACCTGTTATTGTGACCGCAAAGTACTGCTTAACAGTTTCCAGGTTTTTTAAATTACAGTACTTCCAGTTCTGCAGAACACTCCAGGCCACATAAGTGCAACCAAGTAAGTGCACAGCTAGTGTCGCACATGTGCAGTAGTCCCCCACTACCTTGGCTGACAGCCAGAGAATGGAGGAGACCAGGCCACTGAGGGAGCTGGAGGGAGCCCCAGGTAAGTATAAATGCTTATGTTGCATTGATCTTAGGATTCACTACTGTTGGTCCAAACACAGTACTTACAGTAATTTTGTCTTTCTAAAAAAATGATATAAAAGCCCAATTTGTATTGATATTCTAATAACCATTAGGATGACTCAGGAAATGGTTTTGAGTTGAGTAGCCATCTACTACCTATAATAATAATACTGATGAATGATGAAAATACCACTACTATTACTAATAAGAAGCATACGCTATTTTAATGCGACCCATGGAACTCAAGTAATGCTAACATTGCTACAGTAAGGCACGTTACTAATGCACATAACCGTACCTACGCCTGGGGTACTTAGTGTAACTCGCGGTACTTTACTGGAGGTAATATCAGTAATACTGTTGTGGGCTGTCTCTGCAAGACAATATTACCACTAGTTAGTGCATCAGGCCCATAGATTGCTTAAAGTGAACCTCCGGACTAAAAATCTACTCAGCAGAACTGAAAAGGCTTGGTGTTTCTTTAACAGTTTTACAGCATCAGAACTTTGTTTTCAGCTGCATTTTTAGCTAAGCTCCACCCATCAAAGAAAACTGCCCGAGCTTTTTCCCCTGATGCTGTGCAAAGCATGATGGGATTTCCTAGGTTGTTATTCACATTGCCTAGCAACTAGGAGGGGTGATCAGCACACAGGACAGTTGGAACTGTGTCTCATGCTCCCTGTCACCTCCTTTCAACCAAAAAGATGTCTGCCCTCATGAAATCAAACATTTGCCTGTTCTTTTAAAACAGGGTGTGTAAGAGATTATATTAACTATCTATTTTAATTAACATAACTTATGTAACTTAATGACAGTATGTTTGTTTAGGCTGAAGTTCCTCTTTAAATAAATCCAATCAAGTTTGCTGGATTCCTTACGTTCCCTAGCTACTGGTAGACTTGGAGAACCTTAGTCAGTCAGACCACTATTCAAGACCGGATTCCTGGAGCGGCCGCATCCCGAGGGGGCACCAGAACATGAAAGAGGGGCTGCTACATATAAAAGAGGAGGCTGAAAAAGGGCTGATGGCCTAGGGCCCTAGAACGCAGTTCATGAAAGAGAGGGGCTTCGGTACATGGATAATACACTTGAAAGGGGGGGAGGCAGCTGCACTTAAAGAGGAACTCCAGTGAAAATAATGTAATTAAAAAAAGTGCTTCATTTTTACAATAATCATGTATTGTATACATGATTTAGTTAGTGTTTGCCCATTGGTAAAGCTTTCCTCTACCTGATTTACATTCTGACATTTATCATAGGGTGACATTTTTACTGCTGGCAGGTGATGTCACTGGAAGTAGCTGCTGCTTGCTTTTTTGGCAGTTGGAAACAGCTGTAAACAGCTATTTCCCACAATGCAACGAGGTTCACAGACAGGAAACTGCCAGGTGCATAGTCTTCACAGTTTTCTGTGGGAGGGGTTTCACCACAATATCAGCCATACAGCGCCCCCTGATGATCCGTTAGTGAAAAGAATTATATTTCTTATGTAAAAGGGGGTGTCAGCTACTGATTGGGATGAAGTTCAATTCTTGGTCACAGTTTCTCTTTAACCACTTAAGGACCAGGGGATTTCTGTGTGATCTGTGCTGCGTGGGCTCTCCAGCCCGCAGCACAGATCGTGAATGAGGCAGGGCTATCAGACTTCCCCCCCCCCTTTTCCCCACTAGGGGGATGTCCTGCTGGGGGGGTCTGATCGTCGCCACTCTGTGTGGCCGAGCGGGGGGGGGGCTACTCAAAGCCCCCCTCCACAGCGATACACATTCCCTCCCCTTACCTCTCTCTCTCCCTCCGGATCTGGGCGGCACAGGAAGGCGATCCGTCCTGTACTGCCTCCAATAGGCTTTAGCCTGTCAGACGGCGGCGATCCCGGGTCAATCAGAGGCCGGGGATCGCGGATCTCTTTTACGGACCTGCTGCGCAGCAGCACCGTATTGATGTAAACAGCGGGGATTTCTTCCCTGCGTGTTTACAATTAGCCTGAAAGCCGCGATCGGCGGCTCGCAGACTGTTCACGGAGACACCACTTCGACCTGCCGACGCCTATCGGCGTTAGGCGGTCGTTAAGTGGTTAAATATACTTGGAATAGTGGCACAAAAAGTATAAATCTGCCCGTGCCACTTTTATATTATTTTCGCTGAAATTTCAACTTGCGGTAGAAATTGACAATTATGAGAGATTTAGCCTGTGTCTTGCTGTGCATTGTCATACTGTGAAAATATAATTCAGCAGACTCTGGGACTCAGTAGGAATCTTAACACAATGTCATATTTTGTTTCATTGGTGATAACACAGAAACTATTGTAAAGGATCTGTCATACTTACAGTTATTCCCTCTGCCCATTACTCTGCATGAGGTGATCATTCAATTATATTTCTCAGAAAAGTAAATGGTTATTGATATTAATTATATAAATCATTGATAATCAAGTCATTAGTTATTCTAATATGTTGGAATGGATGCGTTCTGCTGCTTTGGGGACTGGGGAGCTTAGTGTTATCGCACTTTTTTTTAAATGTAATGTGGACCGGATCTGTGCCAGGCAGAGACTATGATGTAAAGCAGTGATGTTCATCCTCATTGCTTTCTACTGTCAGTAAAACTCAGTGTTATAAATAATTTACAAGTGCAGCGTATAACAGACAGCATTAAGCAGCATTGCTGCTAGTCTGTTCATGACATGGCCTTACTACTTTGAAGTGTTCTTCATCATTGCAGTCTGGTGTCGGCAAGGGCATATTGTTCTAGATTATTTACAAATCCAGCACATTACAGCAAGCATTAACCATTACTACTGCGTTAGTTTAAGTATTTTTGCATATTGTACAATAAATTATTTGTCGGAATTATTAATAATCATTGGTCTGTGCAGTCTTATACTTATGTTACTGTATTTGAATTTGCAGCAACAAGGCAGTGAGCAGCATTAATACTCAGTGTATTTTGCCTTTCTCAAAACAGAAGGTATTTGCAATAATTCAGCTTTAAAGTGAATGGGAACCGCATTTAAAAAAAATGAGACATACTTACCCAAGGAGAGGGAAGGCTCTGGGTCCTATAGAGCCTTCCCGCTCCTCTCCTGGTCCCCTCGTTCCAGTGCTGGCTCGCCCGGTAGCTGTATTTGACTAAATTAGTCAAATACTGCTTTACCCGGCCGAAGGAGGCTTCAGAAGTCTTCAGGGAGCCTGAGTGCTCCTGAAGAAGGGCGGCCCTGTACTGCACCTGCGCAAGCACGCTCTCTTGCACGCTCATGTCTGTGCATTATGGAGCCGCACGTCTTTGGGAGGACACGGCCCCTGAAGACTTCCAAATACCCTTTCAGCGGGGGATTGAAATGGGGGGAGCCAGCACAGGATAGAGGGCACCGAGAGAGGAGACGGAAGGCTCCATATGACCCAGAGCCTTCCCTCTCCTTAGGTAAGTATTTGCTTACTTTTTTTTTTAAATGCGGTTCCCATTCACTTTAAGTGAGCAATTGTGGTTACCCACAATGCATTACTACTGAATATGCAAATTATCTCTTTATGCCTGTGAAGCCAGGCTTACGTCCGTAAACGCTGATTTATAACAAGCCTATAGCTTATACATTTTACAGAGCCACAGCAACCCATCATGCAGACAGCCAGTTTCAGACTTTTGCTATACACCAGCAGTTCTGTATGTAAGTCTGGCTTCAGGGGCATAAAGGGATAATTTGCATATTCAGTAGTGATGCATTGTGGGTAACCATGGTTATGCTTTTAAATCTGAATTATTGCAAATACCTTCAGTTTTAAGGAGGCAAAATACACTGAGCATTGCTTTTCAGTAGGAGGGCTTTCAGTATCTTTTAATCCTCTATACTTTCCTAGTGGTTTTGGGTCACCCGGTGCTGCTTGGGTATTAATACATGTCAGTATTGTTACTGATCATTACTGGATCTTGGACCCTTTGACAATGGTAATATAATACCTAAAATATAACTTTTATTAGGTCTTTACTATAGAAATTAGGGCTATCACACCATCACCAACAACATGCATAAGAGGAGGGCATATGACACTGGTAGGAGTATGTGAAACATATAATTCATGGGTTGCCCAGAATATAAAGCGTAATCCCGTATTACACTCTCCACTCACTAGCAACTAAACTGAGTCCACCATCAGGGATGCTCTCAACTTCGAATTCGGATGAAATCCGAATAGGGTTATTCGAATTTCATCCTACTAATTACAGCAGCTGTGCGGGTGGCCGAAGGGGGTTAATCTTACCCATCAGGCTTCTTCTTGCTCCGTCCCTCGGCGCCTCCCACGATGCGTTCCAATCCAGCAGTCACGTGACTATACACTTCCTCCTTCAACCCGGGAAGGAGGAAGTGTATGTAATCAGGTGACGCCGGATTGGAACGCATCGTGGGAGGCGCCGAGGGACGGAGCAAGAAGAAGCCTGATGGGTAAGATTAACCCCCCCTCGGCCACCCGCACAGCTGCTGTAATTAGCAGGATGAAATTCGAATAACCCTATTCGGATTTCATCCGAATTCGAAGTTGAGAGCATCCCTGTCCACCATATAACAGTCAATCTAGATCTAAACTAGATAGTGGCAGACATAGAATGCCCCCTTCACTAGCAGACAATCACCCAATTGGGTGATTGTCCGCTAGTGTGGGGGGGGGGATGTTATGTCTGCCATTATCTAGTTAGTTGGGCTTTATATTGCAGTGGAGTTCTTATCCGACCCACTCTGCATAGACTGCAGTCTAGATCTAGATTGACTGTTATATGGTGGACTCAGTTTACTTACTAGTGAGTGGAGAGTGTAATAAGGGATTACGCTATACCTGTATTCCTTTGGGTGAGCCTTATATTCTGGGCAACCCATGAATTATATGTTTCACACACTCCTATCCCCTCCTCTTATGTATGTTGTTGGTGATGGTGTGATAGCCCTAATTTTTATAGTAAAGACCTAATAAAAGTTATATTTTAGGAATTATATTACCATTGTCAAAGGGGCCAAGAGGGATTCGTTTATCCCAGTGTTTGTGCTATCATAACCCCATTTCAAATTTTTGTGTTTGTGGCCTTACTGGATCTTACCAACCTCATGGTCCATACATACATGTCCTACACATTTGCAGAAATCAGCTGGCCAACGTCACGTAAATTACTTTACTAGTAACATCATAAATAAGACATTTCTGCACACCGATATTGCAAACAACCAAGTCATATTAACACTGTGCGCACAAACAACATTGCACACACGTGAACGAATGCACCATCTCTGCACAACACTTGTCTGAATTAATCTGCCGGATGGATTGGGCAAAATGTCTGATGTAGGCCGCTCTTCGTTTGTCTTTATTTTTGCAAGCGATTGTCATCCAACACGGCATAAAACCCACACATTTTATCTGCCTATTTGTTCTGGTTATCACAAGATTTTAATTATGTCACTAGTACAAAGTATGGTGACAATATAGTATTTGAAAATAAAGGTGTTTTTTTCCCCACTATTTTCACATGCACGTGCACGGGGATGCACGTGCACACGCGGGAGCGCACACGTGCACATCGGCAGCAGCACTGTCTGACTTATAAGAACGTCCTGGAGCCATTAAGATGCTCTAGCAGGACGTTTTTTATAAGTCGGGTTGTCATAAAGTGGTTAAGTGACAGCAACATAGGAGAAAGGTAATTTATAGCACATTTTACTCTGGGAGAAGTGTACTTTTTATTTATGTGTTTTCATGCATTTTACATTATACAATTTTCAGCAATAGTGGTCCTTTAACTTACTTCTCTTGCTGCTTGAGTTTGTGTTTTGTACACTCTGTTTATCCAATGTCTTGAAAAATATCAAAGTATTGTAAAATTATATGACAGGCCAAAATTATTATTATTATTTTCTAAATACAGTTAAGTACTTTTTCAAAAAGGTACATGGGTTGGAATATTAAAATGATTTTTGCCTTGTATCGTTTTAATGTAAAATATGTTTTCTAAGTATGCATTTTCAGAGAGCACAGAGACTTTGAGTCATTAATCAATATACTCGTAAAAGTGAGATGTGTTTGTGATTGTACAGTATTCCAACATGTTCTTGAATACAAAATTCTTACTCCCAAAGCTCTTGAAAAAGCAACATTCACAATTCAAAGCATATTGCTTCATTTTCTTCTGAAGTTAGGCAGCAGGTTTTGCCTCTCAAGAATTCCGCTGTTATATTCAATTTACACTTTGAAAGAAGAAGGCAATTCACTTCATAATTCAATTTTCAAGCATCTATATACCCACCTGAGCCAGTTCAGAGCTGTCTAGATGACCATCATTGTTTATATCCAAATAGTTAAACATGTCTTCTACCAGAGCTCGCTTTTGAGATATCTTGTCTTGTAGAGGGTTAATCTTTTGTTTCTTCTTATTAGATTGGAGATCAAGCAGGATATTCTTGAGTCGGGTATAATCAGCCATTGTGCAAGTTTCACCTATGGGGAAATAGACAGAGAATTACTATTTTCAACATCTTATATAGGATTCTAGGTAGATTATGTGACTTAACTGATGATCAGGTGCAGATGTTTGCTTGCTGCAAAAGAGAGAGAGAGAGAGAGAGAGAGAGGGAGAGAGGGAGAGAGGGAGAGAGGCTGTGCAGGCATTTTGACCAGAGGACTTTGGAGGATGAGGCTGTCTTCCTGCTGCACATCCCCAAATACTTTGCAACCTGAGACACCTCCTTTAATAAAATTGTTGGATCTAATCCCAGATTTCATTTTACGGCATAACACAAACTGAGAGTAGCATAGATGAATTGTAATCTGATAATTTTTACAGACTGCTATACTTCTATCACTCCCCCACACCCCATGGACTCCACCCTTTTCTTTTTTTTTTTTCAAATAATTTTTATTAAGTTTTCAAGTGAAACATACATGGCTAGTGAAATGATGAAAAATTCTTAAGTAATATAAAGGAGAACAAGTAGTGAAGAAATAATATGCGAGAATTGTGAGTGTACAACATGAAAGGTAGGTAATGATACAATAGATAGGACTCAATGATTTTTATATCCCACCATTCTTCTTTTGCTTTGGCAATGGCTGTACTGTATGTATCCTGCCAATGAAACTTTTTTGAATTGTTCAATTGAATTGAACCGAGAGAAAGCGCGAAAGAGAGGGAAAGAGAGAGAGAAAGAGAGAAAGAGAGAGAGAGAGAGAAAGAGAGAGAGAGAGAGAAAGAGAGAGAGAGAGAAGACGGCATCCTAACTAATAAGAGACAAGTGTTCCTGCGTACACTGTCTCTGTTTCCCTGGGTCCATGCTTTTTGTTGCTGTGCATGTGCGCAGCATTGACCACTGGGACAGGAGGATGAAGCCAGTCAGCTGGGCGGGTGTGTGCGTGAGCAGACGGGTGCGCGCATGCACGTTCAGCAGGTGCGCGTGTGCACGTGCGGCGGTAATACACTAGAGCCCATTTTTAAACGGGCTAAGGTGGCTAGTCTTTTCATTAAACAGTCATGTGAATTTCGTAAGTGAATCATTCCAACTAGAGCTTATTTATTGTTCTGCTGGTGGTGTTTGGTCCTATCACAATGCCAAGAATGCAGACCTTCTTTTATGTTCTGTAAAGAAGGGAGACCTTTTTGGAAAGTTATTGGAAAGTTATTTTTGTTCATAATTTAAGACATTTCTCCTAGTCTGTGTTTAAAATGTGATATTGGATTCAACTTAGGTGGCTGTGATTTTGTGTCTAGGGCTTTCATAGTTTTGGGCGGCTGATGTTACATCATTTTGATGAGATGTATTGAGGGTGGTCATTTACCTTTAATGTACTTGAGCGATTTTTTGAAACTTTGTGATCATGTTTGTGCATGTGCATGTTTGTGATCTTCTTTTTGTCTTTTGGTGGTCTATGTTTGGATTATTTGGGCAGAACATATCGTGCTTACAATTGATATGCTGCAAAGATCCAGGCAGCATAGACAGGGGAAGTGTTAGGGTTCTTTTAAATGTTAGTGACTAGAACGGTTTGAATGGGGCATAGCATAGTACTACTACATAGAACCGATGGACTACTACTTATTTCCTATGTACACCTTATTTTCCTGCACACATTTTATAGTGTACTCACAACACTTACACATATTAAACACATAATAAAAGCCAAAATATCTTCTACCAAATATAGGTGAAACTCGAAAAATTAGAATATCGTGCAAAACTTCTTTTATATCATTAATTCAACTTAAAGAGACTCTGTAACAAAATGTTAAGCCTTATTTCTTCTATCCTATAAGTTCCTATAGCTGTTCTAATGTGCTCTGTCTTACTGCAGCCTTTCCTAGTTGCACAGTGGCTGTGTTATCTCTGTTATATGATCTAATCTTCTCTCCTCTGTCAGCTCTGTCAGGTTCAGGTCTGGCTGGAATGTGCTGTGCTGCTTGTGATTGGATAGAAGCTATACACACCCTCTCCAGGCCCCCTGCACACTCTCTATGACTCACACACTGAGCTACTCTCAGCCTATCACTTGCTATGTCTTTTGTTTGTAAACACTGCATAAAAATGGCAATTACAAGCCAGGATTGCAGCAGGGAGTGGCAGAAATAGCACAGAGGGGCCCAGGAGAACATAGTGAATAGAATGGTATGCTTTTTATTGTAAGAATTTTACAGTACAGATTATCTTTAAAGTGGTCTGAAACTCAGCATTTCTTCTTTGCTCTTAAATATTACTTACAGCTTTAAACCTACTACCACAAAAAATTGTAGCAGAACAGCATTCAAACAGTTAAACACAACACTTTGTTCTTTAGTGGAAAGCTTCTTCGGCTTTTGATCTGCATCCAAAGTGGTGATAACATTATCTTTTGCTTACATTCCTCTGTTGTTACATTCCAAGCTGTGCTGAAAATGAGCTCTCTCTATTTCAAGAATGCACACAGTTGAGAAATTATCAGTAGAATACATAATTACAGCAGCTATAAATAATATGTAATGGCAGCTTTCAGAGCAGATACATTATACTTTGGAAAATTGTAATTTGTAAATGGACAATATTCTAATTTTCCAAGTTTCACCTGTATCAAGCTGTTGCACTGGGAAAGATGTGTTTGGATACCTCAGGTAAAATTTATAGGGACTCTAACTCTGCAATTTTTTGAATCAGTTCAACAAAAAAAATTTCTGTTTTTAGTTTTAACAGTATGGTTAGGATGTGTAAATTATAAATACAAATTTATTTTTTTATATAATTATTTAGCTATTGCTTTTCCATTATTAGTTGTGTTAGCATTTTAAAAGGATACCTCTGCTACCATGATTTACATCATACAGTCCCTCTGTTGTAGGATAAGCACGTACTAGTGCTGTAGCAGAAGTAAGTAACTTTTCATTTCATGTATTTATTAAGTCTACAAAGAATATTGTTTAATCTAGAATTAGTATGCATCACTATATTTTTAGCTGTTGCAAAGGCACAAAAGATAAATAAAACATCTTTTTAAAGAAAAATAATAAACTTATGAACACTCTTTCCTCAAATAAATCTCTAAAATTATCAACATATTTATTTTGGAATGCAAAGTAAATAAAATTCTTTTTTTTTTTTAATAAATATGTGCATTTTAAAGCATTACTACAAACAACATTTCTCCATTGCTACAGATTAGCCATGCTACATGTTAAGAATAATCTCCTTTTTTCAGTGCCTCAAAAAATTAATCAATTTACTTTCATTTTCTCCTTGGAGCCTTATTGGTGTGCCACACTGAACTTTCTAGAGATTTGCAAGAGATAGTACTAATTCATGGCAAAGAACTTCTATTGGCAAGCTAATCTCATAGAAAAATGTATATTTACAAAATAAAATTGATATTGCTGTTTACCTAGGTCAGGCATGGGCAAACTTGGCCCTCCAGCTGTTAAGGAACTACAAGTCCCACAATGCATTGCAGGAGTCTGACAGCCACATTCATGACTCAAAGGAAAATGCATTGTGGGACTTGTAGTTCTGTAACAGCTGGAGGGCTGAGTTTGCCCATGCCTGACCCAGGTGCTGAAAAGTAGTGGTGCTCAAATACCCCTTTTTAAAATTCGAGTTTGGTCGAATTCGAATAGTAAATTATTCGAGGTCATTCGAATATTCGAGTCGAATAATTTTTACTATTCGATTCGACCTCGGACTTCGAGCTCACTATTCGAGTCGGTATTCGAGCTGACTATTCGAATTGGCCTTAAATAGCTTCCAACACTTGTTTTGAGGGTGAATGATGCAAGAAACCTCTTTTTTTCCAAGTAACAACAGCAAGTGATTATGTGGGGATGTTCCTTTAAAAAAAAATGTGGAAAGAGAAGTTGTGTCCTTAATTTTGTTCAGTAGTGTTACTGTATCTTCTTCTTCTTCTTCTTCTTCTTCTTCTTCTTCTTCTTCTTCTTCTTCTTCTTCTCCTTCTCCTTCTCCTTCTCCTTCTCCTTCTCCTTCTCCTTCTCCTTCTCCTTCTCCTTCTCCTTCTCCTTCTCCTTCTCCTTCTCCTTCTCCTTCTCCTTCTCCTTCTTCTTCTTCTTCTTCTCCTTCTCCTTCTCCTTCTCCTTCTCCTTCTCCTTCTCCTTCCTTTTCAATATAGTCTTATTCTTCTTCACGTATTTCTCTTTTCAATTTTTTTTTAAAGAAATGCAGCTATTTTTGAGCGTAACAAATAGCTGGTGGGCGCACGCATGTTGGAAGCGCCATTGTATGTGCTCCCTGGCAGTGGAAACACAAAGACAGCAGGAGGTAAATTCAGCAGCAGGAGGAGGAGGATGAGTGTGTGGCAGCAGGCAGTCAATGAGGCAGGCAGCTCGCCGTGACATAATAGCCCTGGTACCTAGCGGTGATACCAGGGCTGTAAATAAACACAACAGGAGGTCCCAGACAGCGGTCGTGCAGCCCACATTGTGTCCAATACACAACTGGGACAACACAGTTTTCAACCCGGGCACCTCAGAAAAATTAAACCTTTTTTTTTTTTTTTATGTTTTTTTGGTTTTTGGTTTTGCAACCAATATAGCTATTGTTTGACGTAATAGCTGGTGACAGAGTGGCAGCAGAAGGTAAATCATCTGTGTACCCTGGCAGTGGGAAACACAGACAGACAGCAGCAGCAGGAGGAGGAATGGAGGAGTAGGCGAGCAGCTATTGTTTGACGTAATAGCTGGTGGCAGAGTGGCAGCAGAAGGTAAATCATCTGTGTACCCTGGCAGTGGGAAACACAGACAGACAGCAGCAGCAGCAGCAGGAGGAGGTATGGAGGAGCAGTGTGAGTGTGGCAGCAGGTAGGCAGCGTGACATAATAGCCCTGGTACCTAGCGGTGATACCAGGGCTGTAAATAAACACAACAGGAGGTCCCAGACAGCGGTCGTGCAGCCCACATTGTGTCCAATACACAACTGGGACAACACAGTTTTCAACCCGGGCACCTCAGAAAAATTAAACCTTTTTTTTTTTTTTTTATGGTTTTTTGGTTTTTGGTTTTGCAACCAATATAGCTATTGTTTGACGTAATAGCTGGTGGCAGAGTGGCAGCAGAAGGTAAATCATCTGTGTACCCTGGCAGTGGGAAACACAGACAGACAGCAGCAGCAGGAGGAGGAATGGAGGAGTAGGCGAGCAGCTATTGTTTGACGTAATAGCTGGTGGCAGAGTGGCAGCAGAAGGTAAATCATCTGTGTACCCTGGCAGTGGGAAACACAGACAGACAGCAGCAGCAGCAGCAGGAGGAGGTATGGAGGAGCAGTGTGAGTGTGGCAGCAGGTAGGCAGCGTGACATAATAGCCCTGGTACCTAGCGGTGATACCAGGGCTGTAAATAAACACAACAGGAGTTCCCAGACAGCGGTCGTGCAGCCCACATTGTGTCCAATACACAACTGGGACAACACAGTTTTCAACCCGGGCACCTCAGAAAAATTAAACCTTTTTTTTTTTTTTATGGTTTTTTGGTTTTTGGTTTTGCAACCAATATAGCTATTGTTTGACGTAATAGCTGGTGGCAGAGTGGCAGCAGAAGGTAAATCATCTGTGTACCCTGGCAGTGGGAAACACAGACAGACAGCAGCAGCAGGAGGAGGAATGGAGGAGTAGGCGAGCAGCTATTGTTTGACGTAATAGCTGGTGGCAGAGTGGCAGCAGAAGGTAAATCATCTGTGTACCCTGGCAGTGGGAAACACAGACAGACAGCAGCAGCAGCAGCAGGAGGAGGTATGGAGGAGCAGTGTGAGTGTGGCAGCAGGTAGGCAGCGTGACATAATAGCCCTGGTACCTAGCGGTGATACCAGGGCTGTAAATAAACACAACAGGAGGTCCCAGACAGCGGTCGTGCAGCCCACATTGTGTCCAATACACAACTGGGACAACACAGTTTTCAACCCGGGCACCTCAGAAAAATTAAACCTTTTTTTTTTTTTTATGGTTTTTTGGTTTTTGGTTTTGCAACCAATATAGCTATTGTTTGACGTAATAGCTGGTGGCAGAGTGGCAGCAGAAGGTAAATCATCTGTGTACCCTGGCAGTGGGAAACACAGACAGACAGCAGCAGCAGGAGGAGGAATGGAGGAGTAGGCGAGCAGCTATTGTTTGACGTAATAGCTGGTGGCAGAGTGGCAGCAGAAGGTAAATCATCTGTGTACCCTGGCAGTGGGAAACACAGACAGACAGCAGAAGGGCAGTACACAGCAGCCCACTGTAGGTGTAAAATGTGTGGCTGCAGGCGACGTAATAGTCAAAGTGAACCAGGCTGGCTTAGTGAGCAGGAGCCAGGAGGTGGTAAAGGGTGGTAAGGCACATTAACGATGGTTCCGGCAGCCAGTTCATGTCCCCCTCTCGCCGACAACAGGGGCCAGGAACTCGCCTTCCACCCACGCCTGGTTCATCTTGAGAAACGTCAGTCTGTCCACAGACTTGTGAGACAGACGTGAGCGTTTCTCGGTGACCACGCCACCAGCTGCACTGAAGCAGCGCTCGGACAGCACGCTGGAAGGGGGGCAGGACAGCACTTCCAGGGCGTACTGCGCCAGCTCGCTCCAGATCTCCATGCGCTTGACCCAATACTCCATGGGATCAACAGGGGCATCGCTGTCAAGCCCGCTGTACGACCCCATGTAGTCAGCCACCATGCGGGTCAGGCGCTGGCTGTGACCGGAGGAGGATGCTGCTGCATGCATCTCCTCTCTAGTCACTGCTGCCGGAGCCTCTACAGTCCTGTAGAGCTCGTGGCTGAGAGACAGCAGGTCTGTGGGGCGCTTGCTGCTGCTGGATGCAGGCACCTGCTGCTGCCTCTGTGCTGGCTGCTGGACAGTGGGGGTGGAAGGCTGGGGGAAGGCTTCCTCCAAGCGCTCAACAAGGGCCTGCTGCAAGCTCCTTATTTGTTGCGCTGGGTCTCCTCCTGCAGGCGGCAGGAACTGGCTCAACTTCCCCTTGAGGCGTGGGTCCAACATCATGCTGATCCAGATGTCCTCCCTCTGCTTCATCTGGATCACCCTGGGGTCCCTGCGCAGGCACGTCAGCATGTGCGCTGCCATTGGGAAGAGGCGGGCCACGTCTGCTGGCACATCGACGTCAGTGCTGTCCTCATCCTCCTCCTCTGCCGCCTCATCCTCTCTCCACCCCCGCACCAACTCAGCTGCGCTGTGCTGATCCCCCTCATCAGCAGCCAGGTCAGGGACCTCCACCAAGTCCTCCTCCTCCTCCCCCTCAGAGGTGGACTGCGCAGCTGGTTGCCGCTCCTGCTGGTCCAAGGCTGCCGCTCCCTGTTCCAGCAAAGCATCGAGGGCCCTGTTCAGCAGAGAAACCAGGGGCACCCACTCGCAGACCATAGCATGGTCCCTGCTCACCATGTTTGTGGCCTGCAGGAAGGGAGCCAGCACTAAGCACACCTGCTGCATGTGCCTCCAGTCATCATCGGGGACGATGGACGGGAAGTTGCTGGTCTTGTCCCTTCTCTGAGCTGCGGAAACAGTGGCCAGGGCAAGGTACTGTTTGACAGCGCGCCTCTGTTCAACCAGACGCTCCAACATCGCCAGGGTGGAGTTCCAGCGAGTCGGAACGTCAAGGATCAGCCGATGGCGTGGCAGATCCAGCTCCTTTTGCACGTCTTCCAGGCTCGCACAGGCTGCAGCCGAGCGCCGGAAGTGACGCACAACATTCCTTGCCGTTTCCAGCAGTTCGCCCATCCCCTGGTAGGTGCGCAGGAACTTCTGCACCACCAGGTTCAGCACGTGGGCAAGACAGGGGATGTGGGTCAGGTTTCCCCTTTCCCCTATCTATTGCGGCAACCAGATTGGCCCCATTGTCGGCCACCACCTCTCCGACTCTGAGGCCTCTGGGGGTCAGCCAAATCCTCTCCTGCTCCTGGAGTTTGGCCAACACATGGGTTGCCGTCAGCTTGGTCTTCCCAAGGCTGACCAAGTGCAGCAGCGCTTGGCAGTGGCGGGCCTTCACGCTGCTGCTGAGGCGGGGGGTTTGGCCAGGTGTGCCGGAGGATGGCAGAGGATCGGAGGAACCTGCTGCAGTTCCCCTGAGCCTGCGGGGTGGCACCACCCACTGTGTTGCTGCTGCTGCTGTGCCCGCTGCTGCTCTCCCATCCTCACCCCCTTCCACCAAGCTGACCCAGTGGACAGTGAAGGACAGGTAGCGGCCTGTCCCGAAGCGGCTGCTCCAGGAGTCCATGGTGACGTGGACCCTTTCACCAACCGCGTGCTCCAGCCCTCGCTCCACATTGGCCATCACAAAGCGGTGCAGTGCAGGAATGGCCTTGCGGGCAAAGAAGTGTCTGCTGGGGAGCTGCCAGTCTGGGGCTGCGCAAGCAAGCAGCGCACGAATGTCGCTCCCCTCCTGCACGAGCGTGTACGGCAGGAGTTGGGAGCACATGGCCCGTGCCAGCAAGCCGTTCAGCTGCCGCACGCGACGGCTGCTGGGAGGCAGAGCCCTAACCACCCCCTGGAAGGACTCGCTCAAAAGGCTCTGGCGTGGCCTTTTGCTGACACGGGAATCAGCAGACACAGCAGAGGAGGCCACTGAGGACTGGCTGCCAGAACAGGCCTCAGTGTCGGCGGCAGGAGTTGCAGAGGGGGGAGGAGCAGTGCGTTTCCGCACTCCTGCTGGTGCTGCTGGAGGAGCAGGAGGGCGGGTGGCTGCTGTTGCTGCTGCTGCTGCTGAAGGCTGTGCAGTGATGGGTGTGGTGCCACTGCCAGCACCAGATGCCTTCAGCCTCTGGAACTCCTCATGCTGGTGGAAATGTTTAGCCGCAAGGTGGTTGATGAGCGAGCTGGTGCAGAACTTTAAGGGGTCTGCACCTCTGCTCAACTTCCGCTGACAGTGGTTGCAAGTGGCGTACTTGCTGTACACAGTGGGCATGGTGAAATATCGCCAGATTGGTGACTTAAACATCCCCCTACGGCATGGAAGCGCTGCTGCCTGTCTCCCTGTGGTGGTTGGGGGGGGGGGGGGGCTTGGGGGGCTTGGGTGCGGCTGGTGGTGGTACTGGCAGATGCTGCTGCTGCTGCTGCTGAGCCTGAGACACCAGCAGGCTGTGGGACCTGCCTACTGCTGCTGCCAATGCTTGCAATGATGCGCCTCCTTGCAAGGCCCACAAGAGCATCCTCCTCCTCCTCAGAGCTGCTGAGGACGACATCCCCTGGAGGTGGTGGCACCCAGTCTCTGTCTGTCACCGGGTCATCATCATCCTCCCCCTCCTGAAACATGTCCTGCTGGGATGAGGACCCCCCAAACTCCTCTCCTGATGCATGGATGGGCTGCTTGACTGTCGCCACAGTCTTGCTGTCCAATCCCTCATCCCCCAAAGTGCCCATCAGCATCTCCTCCTCAAGATCGCCAACAACAGCAGACAATTTACTCATGATGCCTGAGGTCAAAAGACTGCTGAATGACAGGTCGGCGAGTGACGGTGAACTGGCCTCCTCCCCAGACCCTGCTGGGCGGCTGCTGCGAACAGGGGTGGTGGTGGTGGTGAGGGTGGAGGCCTCGGATGCAGAGCTGATGGCGGGCTGCTCATCCTCCGTCATGAGTTGCACCACAGTGTCTGCATCCTTTTCCTCAATGGGACGTTTCCGACCCGGCTGGAGGAAAATGGGAGCAGGTGCTACACGCTGCTGCTGCTGTGTCTCTGCAGCGTGAGTTGCAGATGCTCCTGCTGGGCGGCGCCCAAGGCGTCCACGGCCAGTGGCTATGGGAGGAATGTTAGCCACTGACGCTGCTGCTGCTGCTGCGGAACTGTGCATGGTGGCGCGCCCGCGGCCGCGGCTTGCCACAATGCTGCTCCCTCTCCTCCTGATTCCCTTGCTGCCCTTCCCCTTGCCCAAACCGCGCTGGCTGCCACTTCCAGACATCTTAAATGTTTTGGGCGTATAGACAAAAGTTTTGTAAAAGGGCGGGTGAAAAGTGGGGTACTTTAATGGAGTGGGTTGGTTGGTGAGGTGACTGAGTGAGTGTCCCCTAGTACAGTAAGTAAGTAGTAACAGTCAGGAAGTACAACTAGCAGTTACAATAATCAGTAGTAATCACAAGTAAATTTAGTGTGTGTACACTCAGACAGTGAGTGCACGCACGCAGGAGCTAGTAGCCTATGAACACAGTGACTGAGTGTCCTAGACTCCTAGTACAGTAAGAGTAAGTAGTGACAGTAAGTAGAACTAACTAATTACAATAATCAATCAGCGATCAGAAGGAAATGGAGTGTGGGTGTGTGTACACTCAGACAGTGAGTGCACGCACGCAGGAGCTAGTAGCCTATGAACACAGTGACTGAGTGTCCTAGACTCCTAGTACAGTAAGAGTAAGTAGTAACAGTAAGTAGAACTAACTAATTACAATAATCAATCAGCGATCAGAAGGAAATGGAGTGTGGGTGTGTGTACACTCAGACAGTGAGTGCACGCACGCAGGAGCTAGTAGCCTATGAACACAGTGACTGAGTGTCCTAGACTCCTAGTACAGTAAGAGTAAGTAGTAACAGTAAGTAGAACTAACTAATTACAATAATCAATCAGCGATCAGAAGGAAATGGAGTGTGGGTGTGTGTACACTCAGACAGTGAGTGCACGCACGCAGGAGCTAGTAGCCTATGAACACAGTGACTGAGTGTCCTAGACTCCTAGTACAGTAAGAGTAAGTAGTAACAGTAAGTAGAACTAACTAATTACGATAATCAATCAGCGATCAGAAGGAAATGGAGTGTGGGTGTGTGTACACTCAGACAGTGAGTGCACGCACGCAGGAGCTAGTAGCCTATGAACACAGTGACTGAGTGTCCTAGACTCCTAGTACAGTAAGAGTAAGTAGTAACAGTAAGTAGAACTAACTAATTACGATAATCAATCAGCGATCAGAAGGAAATGGAGTGTGGGTGTGTGTACACTCAGACAGTGAGTGCACGCACGCAGGAGCTAGTAGCCTATGAACACAGTGACTGAGTGTCCTAGACTCCTAGTACAGTAAGAGTAAGTAGTAACAGTAAGTAGAACTAACTAATTACAATAATCAATCAGCGATCAGAAGGAAATGGAGTGTGGGTGGTGTGTGTACACTCAGACAGTGAGTGCACGCACGCAGGAGCTAGTAGCCTATGAACACACAGTGACTGAGTGTCCTAGACTCCTAGTACAGTAAGAGTAAGTAGTAACAGTAAGTAGAACTAACTAATTACAATAATCAATCAGCGATCAGAAGGAAATGGAGTGTGGGTGGTGTGTGTACACTCAGACAGTGAGTGACCGCACGCAGGAGCTAGTAGCCTATGAACACAGTGACTGAGTGTCCTAGACTCCTAGTACAGTAAGAGTAAGTAGTAACAGTAAGTAGAACTAACTAATTACAATAATCAATCAGCGATCAGAAGGAAATGGAGTGTGGGTGTGTGTACACTCAGACAGTGAGTGCACGCACGCAGGAGCTAGTAGCCTATGAACACAGTGACTGAGTGTCCTAGACTCCTAGTACAGTAAGAGTAAGTAGTAACAGTAAGTAGAACTAACTAATTACGATAATCAATCAGCGATCAGAAGGAAATGGAGTGTGGGTGTGTGTACACTCAGACAGTGAGTGCACGCACGCAGGAGCTAGTAGCCTATGAACACACAGTGACTGAGTGTCCTAGACTCCTAGTACAGTAAGAGTAAGTAGTAACAGTAAGTAGAACTAACTAATTACAATAATCAATCAGCGATCAGAAGGAAATGGAGTGTGGGTGGTGTGTGTACACTCAGACAGTGAGTGACCGCACGCAGGAGCTAGTAGCCTATGAACACAGTGACTGAGTGTCCTAGACTCCTAGTACAGTAAGAGTAAGTAGTAACAGTAAGTAGAACTAACTAATTACAATAATCAATCAGCGATCAGAAGGAAATGGAGTGTGGGTGGTGTGTGTACACTCAGACAGTGAGTGACCGCACGCAGGAGCTAGTAGCCTATGAACACAGTGACTGTCTGACTGAGTGTCCTAGACTCCTAGTACAGTAAGAGTAAGTAGTAACAGTAAGTACAACTAACTAACAATAATCTATCAGTAATCAGAAGGAAATAGAGTGTGTGTACACACAGACAGTGAGTGAGTGCACACACGCAGGAGCTAGCTAGTAGCCTATAAACAGTGACAGTCAGTGAGTGTCCTACTCCTAGTACAGTATAACTACAATACTATTAGTAAAGGACAGCAGAAATACTGGTATAGATGAGAGAAATAAACAGAGGACAGCTGCCCACAGAGGCAAGGCCCCCCTGAGGCCTAAACCTGTAAGCTTGCAGCAGCTGCCTGTCTCTAATGTAACACACAAGCTACTAACTAAAATACAATGTCTATCTAACTAACAACAATATAGGTGTATATGGCAGGTGTAGGTGAGCAAAAACGCTAGGTAAATGATCACAATAGAGCACTTGCTAAGCCAAAGCACAAAGGAGCAACTCTCTCTCTGTACAAGTCTCAGGCAAGCATGGAGAAACGGAACATGGCGGCCGCTATTTATAGGGTAGGGGCTGGCCAGGGTCCCCCTCTGTGATTGGCTGCCGTCAGAGGGCCTGGGAGCCCTCTGATTGGCTCTAAGGACATCAATCTGGGCTATGACGCTATTCGAGCTCGGTACCGAGCTCGAATAGCGCCGTTTGCTCGAATAGCTCGAATAGTGAATGGGCTATTCGAGTGTACTCGGATAGCCCATTCGAATAGCTACAGCTATTCGGAGCTCGAATACCGAGCTCGGATAGCTGAAAAAGAGCTCGAATATTCGAGCTACTCGAATATTCGAGCTCTGCTGAGCACCACTGCTGAAAAGTAACTCTTTAAGGTACCCACTCATTACTCGATTTGTGGGATCAATATCCAGCCTAATGTGACCATATGATGCCATTTCACAGCCACAATATGGCTGTATGAATGATCGTTCCACTCAATTTCCATCTGATTCGTCCCAGTGGCTGCAGCTCTTGAGCGCTTTGAGTCCGACAGGAGAAAAACGCTATAAAAATGTTCGGATTATTATTATTATTATATACCGTGTTCAGTTACCACAGTGGCAGCTGCTATGCAGTGCCTGTTACTGCTGCTTGCCCTTGCATGTGGTTCCGCAGCTACAGCTTGTGGGCCGCATGGAATTAACTATAGACAGCTTTGGGGGCCACCAGAAATTGCTTCCTGGGCCACATTTGGCCCCTAGGCAGGGCTTTGGACATGCCTGCTGTAGGGGGAAACTCAGAGGTCAAATAATTGAATATGGGCCAAGTAGAGAAAATTATTAGTGAAGACAGATATGGAGAAATAAATCCAGGCAGCAAATAAGGTGAGATAATTCATTAGATAAGTTTTGTGAAACAACCTCCTAATAAGGTTTAACTTTTCTTGCGTGCATGAAAAAAGGGCGCCAGGAAAAAAGGGCCTGGCTGGATAGTGAAATGGGGTTGGTGGATAACAAAAAACATCATAGACGAACTTGGTTATCAATAAATATTGTAAAAACAGATGGGAGTTGATAACCAAAAGATATTAATGTTAAAAATCGTTACATAATTCAACAATACAGCTTAACCCATCTCTACTCTCACACAGAAGCCTCCCCTGGCGGTGCCTAAAACTAACCACTCCCCTGGTGGCGCCTAACCCCCCAGTGGTGCCTGACCCTAACCACCCCTTTTGAGGTGTTGCCTAACCCTAACCACTCCCCTTGGTGGTGCCTATCCCTAACCACTCCCCTTGGTGGTGCCTAACCACTCCCCCCGCAGAAACGCCCATTTACACATAGAACCTATATTTTTGATAACGTAAAATCTTTACATACAAACAAAATAATATAACAAAAATTATAGCGTTGCAAGCTTCTAAAATGATAACATACTTTAAAAACGTTAATGTTCTAATGCTGTTAACGATATTTATTTTTTCTGCTTTTTTTGCCGTATTAATGATAATTGCATTTGAGTCTTTTTCGTCCACTATCCACCGGCGCCCTTTTTTCCTGCTACCCTTTTATTTCTTAACAATACTATCATAGTTATATGTGAAACAACAAAATTGCATTCGTTTCTGTCGCAATATAAAGCACAGAACAATATTAAAAATAATATATTCTCTTTTTTACAGTCACAGGAAAAGGTTTATTAAAATCTAGTGTAATATTTTTCATTTAGTTACAGAGTGATCACAGCAGTGAGCCGCAGATCTTTGTTTTATTTCTCTAGCTGTTATTACTTTTGGTAAAATGAGGTTCTATCTTCGGCGTCTGCGGTTCCATTCTGCAGATTTCCTTTAAGTCAATAGTATTTTACTAAATGAGCCATGACACAGACAGTGACAGTAAGTATTTCATCTCGGTCTCAGTACTGTACACCTTAAATGACGTGTAAAGGGACACTTTGGTCATGATACAAAAAAGAGGAGACTAAAGCAGAATAAAATAATAAAAAAAAAGGCTGTGCGGAGTATGCATTAAAGCCAATGGGAATCGTTAACTAAATAAAAAAAAGACAGATACTCACCTAAGGAGAGGGAAGGCTTGGGTCCTAATGAGCCTTCCCTCTCCTCCCCCGGTGCCCTAGGTGCTGTGCTGGCTGCCCCGTTCAAATCCCCCGCCATGGGGACTTCAGAAGTCTTCGGGAGCCGAGTCCTCCTGAAAACAGGTGGCTCCATACTGCGCACGTGCGAGTGCGTCATAGAGGGAACACTCTAGCTTCCGAAGCATTTCCGAAGCTTCCCTTCGGTGGGGAAACAGCGGTATTTGACCGAAATGTTCGAATTCCGCTACAGGGGGAGCCAGCGCAACAGCGGGGACCAGGACAGCAGATGGAATGCTCTATGGGACCCAGAGCCTCCCTCTCCTTAGGTGAGTATCTGCCTTTTTTATTTCATTATCGGTTCCCATTCACTTTAATGCAAATAAAATTTAAAAACAGTCCCACGCAGGGGCAAAACTAGAAATCACCGGGCCACCCTGTGAAACTTTGGATGAGGCCCCCTCCCACCAACTTCCCTCCGTTTTCTGCACAGGTAAACGCCGGAGAACCAATGTTATTCAATTGGCTAGTGCACACTTGAATGTGTTTTCTCTATGCAGATAAAAACAGACATTTTCTCTATCAATTACATTAGCTTCTGTGATAAAACGTACATGTTTTCACACATACAGACACACATAATGTGCATAAAAAACATACAGAAAACCAAAAGAAGAGTGTGCTCCCAGCCTCAGCTTATTACACTCACTCTGCAGACTTCTCCAGCATCACTCCAGTACACAGCACTTGGGGAGGGGTAGAGAGGTTGGGGGCTGGGCACTGTACAAAAGAGCCTGCTGCACACTGCATAGCGACTGTTTACAAATCTTTGTCTACAAAACTTTGTATGATTCATTATCAGTGGCTGAGCAGATGCAGTCAATAGAACAATTGTGCAGAGAGCAGAAAGTTTTTTATTTCTGTGCCCAGACTCCTCAAGCATCACTACAAGACACAGCACTTGGTGAGGGGTAGAAAGGCTGGGAGTAGAACAGCATTGTACACAAGACCCTGCTGCACACTGAATAGGGACTGTTTACAAATCTTTGTCTGCAAAACTTCCTTATCAGTGGCTGTGCAGATGTAGTCATTAGAACAATTGTGCAGAGAGCAGAACGTTTTTTTCTCTCCTTGTCCTTAGTTGTCAGTCTTTCAGGACAGGGCCCCCTGTGGCTTCTGCGCTCCCCCCTGCGGCTGCATCCCTTGCAGGGTCTATTGTTATGCCCCTGGTTTCACGGGAACCTAAAATTGGCCTGATTATTTGCGGTTTTAGAGAATCAATACTTACTGGCAATGCAAACAATTAAAATGAAAATAAGATTTCATGATAACTTCGATTTTCTATTTAGTATATTACCAGTTTGATTTTTGCCGTGATTATTCTGACGCCGTTAAACTGTTACTGTATCAGGTTGCTGTAGATCTAATCATGTTTTGATATGGACCTTTGGCATAGCAAGAGATAATAGTAACAAAAATGTTAAAGGATACCGGTAGCCACCTTAAATAGGGATTGAAAGCCATAAAATCAAATTCCTATTACCCACTGCTCTGTGTTTATTTTGTGGTCTACATCCTGACCCTGCATTGCAATCATTCCAATATAATCATAAACATGTCTGACACAGCCAGTGGGAAATTTGCTTGGGGGACAGTGGGTGCACAATGAAACCAAGAGAGCACCAGGAAGGCTCTATAGGATCCATAGCCTTCCCTCTTTTTAGGCAAGTATGCAGCTTTTTGTTTTTATGTGGCAACGGGCATCTTTTTTAGATGACCGCATCATAGTCCAGAATTTAATGTCCATATCTCCAAGACCCGATAAGACTGAATGCACAATGCTTGTAATACATTTGTAGTAGTTAAAAAGAGACGCATCTGCCAATTTGATTGGCAAGCTTTGTAGAGCTTGTTCACACTGGCCCAGGTGGCAGTGCACTTATATACTATAAATATGCTGTACGGTTCCAAAGTTCTGTGGCAGTGAATTTTTTTGTGAGGTTGGGTGAAAGCAAAATTCAGGTCCAAGCTTTCCCATAGGAAAGCTTCATTCTACATGCCCATTGGTCTGCTGTTGTCTGGTCTAGGAAGTGGTCCAGCAGTGAAGTTAGTGTTACAAAACCTAAATGGGCAGAGTCGGGGGTACGCTGACGTCGGAACAGGAAGTAGGCAGACCTCGTGTGGACGTGTTGCCCTGTGTGCCGAGGCCAGGGCTGATGGCATGGAATACTCCGGTTTGCTGTACGTTTTAATAAAGCATCATTTTATTTGAATCCCGGAGCTGCCTGGTGATGTTGACATATGCCAATCTGTGATACGCTGTGACACAAGCTTCGCTCCGGTGAGTGCGGCAATATAGGGAGGAGAGCTACTTTGTGATCCCATCAGGTGGTTGCACCTCCCTCCGGAGTGCAGTACGGGGTGCTTGTCGTGTTTTTAATCAAACAATACTTTGCACTATGTGAGCATTTTACTTTTATATTTCAGGGTCCTGACCATAACCTCTTAGTATAAGTGACATTGAAGCGCAGATCTGTTCCTTTAAAATTGTGCATATTGTCGGAGTGAAATGACTCCTTGGTAGCTGCGATCCCCGATTGGTATTTGTCTGTGTTTTTATCTGTGGAGCGCAGTTAATTCCCCCTGCTACTGGTATCTTTATGTTTTTGGGATGTGGGACAAAACATGAGTGCCCAGAGAAAACCCACACAAACACGGGGAGAATATACAAACTCTGTGCAGATAGTTTCCTGGCTGGGATTCGAACCAGTAACACATACATTTCCTTTAATCTTAAGTTGTATAGTAGTATTCTATAGCATTGTTGGTGTCATTACCCCTCATAATAAATACTTAAACCAAATATACAAGAACACAGAGGTGTACAAAAGCCGATACAGAAACTGCTAGTATGTTGTTGACATTTAAACACTTCAGCAACTTTAGAAATAGCTAAAATCCAATATCCATTAAGAAGAATACAATAGATAAAGAAAAATAAAGATGTTTTCTCCATTCAGCAGTCCGGAACACCATTGAATTGTGTGAGCTGCAGCAGCAGAAGCTATTTGACTTTAAAATGCATGACAGAAGGTCTACACCTGGTCATGCTGCCATTAAAACACTGTAAATGGCGATAAAAAAGCGAGAAAGTACTTCATATTTTCCCCCCGTTCTTACACACGTAATGCATTTTTTTCCTAGGCATGTAAAAAATGGAGCCAAAGCGTGTAACTCGTGTAAGTCAAGTGATTGAGAACATCTGCAACTGGTGTAACACAAATAAGCTTGTCCTAAACATGGCTAAAAGCCTAAAACCACATGAACTGACCATCAACTTTAGGATTAGCCCCCCTGATCTCTCCCAATCTTTGCCAGAGTCCCTCATGCCCGTTTTCTGGGCACCACCATCTCCAATGACCTAAGGTGGTAGGAAAATACTTCCAAAAATGAGAAGAAAGCACAACAATGGTTGTTCTTCCTGCAGTAGTTGAAAAAATTTGGAGTGTCACAAGATCTGTTGACCTGCTTTTACTCTGCAACCATCGATTCCATACTTTGCTCCTCCATCATTGTATGGTATGCAAGGGCCTCTGCGAGTGACTGGTACAAGCTACAGAGAATCATTAATGCCACAGGAAGGATCATTGGTATCCCCCTACCACCACTCAATTCACAAACAAAAACAAAAGTAGTCCCACTCATATCTATAATAAAGATAATATACAAACCACAGCAGTGCCATAGAACAAATCATATTTATTTAAACAACGTCATAATAAAAACAATTAAAAACAATGAGGATCCCCTGACCTCTTGCCATCCATAAATTCCTTTGTATTGTAATACAATATATTCACAAGTCTGCTCAGTGGGAATAGATCCCAGGAGTGTCAGCACACTGATCCACAAAAAGATAATTATGTATAAATGTATAATCAATCAATAATGGCAAATGCCAGTACGCTAGATCAGTAGATCAATGTTGCTGACCGTCCAGGGAATCACAGGTAATAGAAATGATTGATCATAAAATGCTGGCATGGATATGTGCAAAAAACAAGTATATAAAGTGTTTGTGCAATACAATTTATATAAGGTCATTCCATAAATAAATACAAATATATACAGGTACCATAACAATTCATATATAAGGTGCTAGTGCAAGAACCAGTGTCCATAAGGGACTGCAAACAATCAACAAGTATGAAGTAAGAAAAAACCTTGTGTAACACAAGACAGGGTATGAGAAAAACCCCGAAATCCAAACAAGCGGAATAGAAGACCACCTACCACCACTCAATCTTCTTTACTCCTCCAGACTGTGTTTGAGGGCTACCAGGATAGAAAACGACCTCAGCAACCACTATCTCAAATGTCTCCTCTCAGGACACCGCTACAGGTCCCTACCCGCCAAGACCACCAGATACAGAAACTCCTTCTCTCCCCAAGCCATCCAAATCCTTAACTATGTTCCCCTGGTAATCTGGTGCTCCCACCCGCATTGGTGGCTGGTACACCTTTTCTACTGTTTACTCTACCAATGTCCTTTGTGCTACTATTGCCTCCTTCTGTGCTACAACTGTATGTCTTTATCTTGTACTGCTGTGCTTGTCTGTACTAGAGATAATTCCATGTACTACACATACTTGGCAGAATTAATCTCATTCTCATTCTGGAGTAATGTGAATTGTGCCCTGCATATTCTGATACAGTGGATGTATTCTGGGCAGGCCTAGAGATACTAATGTTACCCATACACTCATTGATTTTCCCATTCAAATCCCCAATGATTTGATTAATCTGCTGGGTTTCAATTTACCCACATTATTCGATCAATCACATTTTGAAAGAATCAATCGGACAAGATGGAAAATCTAAGTATGTCAATCATGGGGCAGGAGCAGTAGTCAATCAATTGGCCATGGCATTGCACTGCATCAAACAGTGCAATGCTGCACTTTGATTGATTTTCAATAGATACTCTGCTAGGTATTGCAGGGGTTAATAATGAGTTAATAGGCTAGGCTAGGGTTAAAAATTAACTGGGGATTAAAAAAAACACTGCTTATTTTATTGGGTCCATGTCACTTGAAAAAATGTTTCAACTTTAAAAAAATTTTTCCCTAACTTTATTGAATGATTGTTGCTATTAGCTAGCAACAATCATTTGCAGGACTGTGCCCGGTCACACGCAGGAGCGTGCACGATCACGTGCATGTGTGGGAGCACGCATGTGCAGTTGTGCACGTGCATGTGCTGGAGCACGCATGTGCACGTGCATGTGCTGGAGCACGCATGTGCACGTGCATGTGCTGGAGCACGCATGTGCACGTGCATGTGCTGGAGCACGCATGTGCACGTGCATGTGCTGGAGGATGCATGTGCACGCACGGGGCAGGTGGCGGTTTTTAATGCAGGACATAGATTCTACGTCATACGCACTAATTAGGACAATGATCTACAGGGTGGGCCATTTATATGGATACACCTTAACAAAATGGGAATGGTTGATGATATTAACTTCCTGTTTGTGGCACATTTGTATATGTGTGGGGGGAAACTTTTCAAGAAGGGTGGTGACCATGGCGGCCATTTTGAAGTCGGCCATTTTGAATCCAACTTTTCTTTTTCAATAGGAAGAGGGTCATGTGACACATCAAACGGATTGGAAATTTTGCAAAAAAAACAATTGTGTGCTTGGTTTTAAAGTAACTTTATTCTTTCATGAGTTATTTACAAGTTTCTGACCACTTATAAAATGTGTTCAATGTGCTGCCCATTGTGTTGGATTGTCAATGCAACCCTCTTCTACCACTCTTCACACACTGATAGCAACACTGCAGGAGAAATGCTAGCACAGGCTTCCAGTATCCGTAGTTTAAGGTGCTGCACATCTTGTATCATCACAGCATAGACAATTGCCTTCAGATGACCCCAAAGATAAAAGTCTAAGGGGGTCAGATCGGGAGACCTTGGGGGCCATTTAATTGGCCCACAATGGCCAATCCACTTTCCAGGAAACTGTTCATCTAGGAATGCTCGGACCTGACACCCATAATGTGGTGGTGCACCATCTTGCTCGGAAAACTCAGGGGACGTGCCAGCTTCAGTGCATAAAGAGGGAAACACATCATCATGTAGCAATTTCGCATATCCAGTGGCCTTGAGGTTTCCATTGATGAAGAATGGCCCCACTATTTTTGTACCCCATATACCACACCATACCATCATTTTTTTTGCTCCAACAGTCTTGGAGGGATCTCCAATGTGGGTTAGTGTCAGACCAATAGTGGTGGTTTTGTTTGTTAACTTCACCATTCACATAAAAGTTTGTTTTGCCCATTCTGAAAATTCAGTGCACCGATCTGGGTCATCCTCATTGAGATGCTGCCGTAGCTGGAGTTTGTAAGGGTGCCATTTGTGAGTAGCTAATATCCGCCGAAGGGATGTTCGACTAATGCCACTCTCCAGTGACATGCGGCGAGTGCTACGCTTTGGGCTCTTGCTGAATGAAGCTAGGACAGCCACTGATGTTTCTTCATTAGTGACAGATTTCATGCGTCCATATTTTGGAAAATCCAACACTGAACCAGTTTCATGAAACTTAGCAAGCAGTTTGTTAACTGTAGCATGGGAGATGGGTGGTCTCGTAGGGTGTCTTGCATTGAAATCTGCTGCAATGACCCGGTTACTGTGTTCCCCAGACATCAACACAATTTCTATCCGCTCCTGATATGTTAATCTCGGCGACATGTCAATGGCTGTAAACAAAGAGAAACTTGTAAATAACTCACGAAAGAATAAAGTTATGTTAAAATCAAGCACATCATTGTTTTTCTTGTGAAATTCCTAATAAGTTTGATGTGTCACATGACCCTCTTCCTTTTGAAAAAACAAAAGTTGGATTCAAAATGGCCAACTTAAAAATGGCCGCCATGGTCACCACCCATCTTGAAAAGTTTCCCCCCTCACATATACTAATGTGCCACAAACAGGAAGTTAATATCACCATCCATTCCCATTTTATTAAGGTGTATCCATATAAATGGCCAACCCTGTACATCCTGGAACACCAACCAGTGCACACAACTTCTTTTACAGTCCCTGTTTGAATAAGGTGCTGTCTGACATGGAAAACCTTTGGAACAAAACCAAATGTCTACAATAATGAAACAATACAGAGGAAGGGATTACATTAATGTACAGAATATGCAGCGAAGTGTGCATTGTTTCTAAGTATTTTGCAGCAAATATTTTAGGAACAAATCTAAGGTTGTCACCACGGCACATATAAGTTTTATATGAAGCAAAGAAAGAAAGAAATTAAGACAGAAAGACACCGTGGATCGCTCAAAACTGTTCCTCACTGCTTGAAAACAGAGAAACCTATATTTAAACCTTAGATTGTAGAGCTGTGAATGAAAACTGCCAGTCTGTGTGGTACAGCCCCTGTAATTGCTATGGTGCCAGCAGTATACTATTCCAAAAAAATATCTAATCTTCCTTGTATATTCTTTTTTCACAGAAAAAAAATATGTGGTGACTTTTTTCTTCATTTTTTATTTATTAGGTTAAAATGGAATTACAGTCTGGCATAACATACAAAACATATCTTATTTCCCTACTCTTTTTTTGTTTTTGCCTTGTTATGTTAGTCTCAAAGTAATAGCATCTTTGTAAAAATCATAAGTCCCCCCAGCTCAAAAAAAACAGCAGTCCTTGGAGGAGCTGTCATTTGATAGATATATATAATATCACTAAGTCCATTGAAAATGCTCTTAAACTACCCATGCTCTAATAGATTAGTGGTAGAGGTTGATATCTTTTAGATATGACTCATTTATCTATGCTACTACTCTGCATTGTTCGATATTAGACAAGATTTCAGCTAAAATCTTGTCTAATATTGAGCTCCCTGTTGTCACCAATAGCTTTGTACTGCCCTCTGCAGTACAAAACTGTAGCACACCCCAATCACATACTGTTAAAAACTTTGCATTTGTATTGTTAGATGCATGTTTACTGCAATGAGTACATACATTCATTCCACATGTAATTTGGGCCCAGGGAGAAGCTGAGAAATGGCTCCCAGCTCTAGGTAATCTTGGGGGAATATAACAAATATATTCCCCTACTGATTACTTAATTTTCTCCTTTGGCCATGTCA